>NC_139830.1:3401462-3566462 GCF_963691815.1 Echiichthys vipera | reverse complement strand
AGATGCAAAACCACCACAAAAAGATGCAAAATGATTAAAAATAGATGCAAAACCAGCACAAAAAGATGCAAAATGACTAAAAATAGATGCAAAACCAGCACAAAAAGATGCAAAATGATTAAAAACAGATGCAAAACCAGCACAAAAAGATGCAAAATGACTAAAAATAGATGCAAAACCAGCACAAAAAGATGCAAAATTATTAAAAATAGATGCAAAACCACCATAAAAAGATGCAAAATGACTAAAAATAGATGCAAAACCACCACAAAAAGATGCAAAATGACTAAAAATAGATGCAAAACCACCGCAAAAAGATGCAAAATGATTAAAAATAGATGCAAAACCACCACAAAGAGATGCAAAATGACTAAAAATAGATGCAAAACAGCCACAAAAAGATGCAAAATGACTAAAAATAGATGCAAAACCACCACAAAAAGATGCAAAATGACTAAAAATAGATGCAAAACCACCACAAAAAGATGCAAAATGACTAAAAATAGATGCAAAACCACCACAAAAAGATGCAAAATGATTAAAAATAGATGCAAAAGCACCACAAAAAGATGCAAAATGACTAAAAATAGATGCAAAACCACCACAAAAAGATGCAAAATGACTAAAAATAGATGCAAAACAGCCACAAAGAGATGCAAAATGACTAAAAATAGATGCAAAACCACCACAAAAAGATGCAAAATGACTAAAAATAGATGCAAAACCACCACAAAAAGATGCAAAATGACTAAAAATAGATGCAAAACCACCACAAAAAGATGCAAAATGACTAAAAATAGATGCAAAACCACCACAAAAAGATGCAAAATGATTAAAAATAGATGCAAAACAGCACAAAAAGATGCAAAATGACTAAAAATAGATGCAAAACCAGCACAAAAAGATGCAAAATGACTAAAAACAGATGCAAAACCACCACAAAAGGATGCAAAATGATTAGAAATAGATGCAAAACCACGACAAAAAGATGCTAAATGGGGCTCGTACACGCCCATGCCCAGCGGCCCGTTCAGAATACGTTTGTGGGCTCAACATGTTTATTTTCATGCACATCAGAGTCACTTTTGTCCCGTCTCTTTCAAGCAGGGCCTCAAACAAACCTCCCTCTCCATCTTCCAACGCTCCAACCTCCGCCACCCCGTCCTCCTCCTCCTCCTCCTCCTCCTCCTCCTCCTCTCTGGACGTCGCTTCTCCGGCAGCTCTGGAGTCTGCAGAGTCTTCCAGGCCAGAGGTGGTGTTGCGGTGGCACTTCGGTCAGCTGGACGCGGACTCCAGCGGGGTGCTGAGCGAACGTGAAGCCCGGCCCCTTCGTCAGTTCCTGCGTCGGAGGCTGAAGCCACGACGCTGCGCCAAGAAGTTCGCTCAGTACTGCGACAGGGACGGAGATCGAGGGCTGACGCTGGAGGAGCTGAGGGTCTGCCTGGGCCTCTGAGGTGGGTCAGAGCCAGGAGTGTGTCCCACGGGACCGCGGTGTGATCCAAAGCATGATCTCATATCTGTCTTCAGAGCTTTTTACTTTTCGTCCAGCCTTTAAAACTCCCTCTGCACACTTTTCAAAAAACCTCTTTAGGAGCCGCCATTGCTGTTTTGAACGTGTGGTCGTCATCCTCGCTCCTCGCTTCCCCGTCAACTGCCAGTAGCTCCTCACAGCAAGCTGATTGGCCGGCTCACCTTCATTGGAAAACAAATGCATTGTGAGGGATTTCCGTATGACAAGTGAGCGTGATTCTCCCCTGATTGTTGCGTGATTCTCGTGTGATCCTCGCGTGATTCTTGCGTGATTCTCGCGTGATCCTCGCGTGGTTCTTGCGTGATCCTCGCGTGATTCTAGGTGATCCTCCCGTGATTATCGCCTGATCCTCGCGTGATTCTCACGTGATCCTCGCGTAGTTCTTGCGTGATCCTCGCGTGATCCTCGCGTGGTTCTTGCGTGATTCTCGCGTGGTTCTCGTGTGGTTCTCTCGTGATCCTCGCGTGATCCTCGCGTGATCCTCGCGTGATTCCTCGCGTGGTTCTTGCGTGATCCTTGCGTGATCCTTGCGTGATTCTCGCGTGGTTCTTGCGTGATTCTCGCGTGATTCTCGCGTGATTCTCGCGCGATCCTTGCGTGATTCTCGTGTGATCCTCCCGTGACTCTCGCGTGATCCTCGCGTGATCCTCGCGTGATTCTCGTGTGATCCTCGCGTGATCCTCGCGTGATTCTCGCGTGATCCTCGCGTGATCCTCGTGTGATTCTTTGAGGAAAGGGCTGACGGTGGCCGATTTACATTTCCCCAAACTCTAATATGCTCCTTGATTCAGAGTTAATTAGAATCTACTTCCATACAATAGCTCAGAGCATCCCTTATAGTCCTCACACACACACACACACACACACATGCACACACACACACACACACACACACACACACACAGCTACCGTGGCTCCCCATTGGTCCACTGGCTGAGATAAAAGCGTCTTTTTCCTCCTCTCCAGGTTGTTGATCCCAGGAGCGGGCGAGCGTTTCGGTGGCCGGCTGCCAGACAAATTACACCCTCCACTGTCTGGATGTTTGTGTACCTTTATGAAATCAAAACAAACGTGGGCAGCGGTTAAATAGCCCGCTTGTCAGCCAGACATCACTCACAGCTCGACCGTGACACCAGCTCACTAATCAGGCCGCCGCAGACGGCCGTGACAGCTAGACGTGTGTTTTGTGTGTGATTCTATGAGTTGCAGCAACAGGGGAAACAGTGTGTTACTGCTGTGTGTGTGTGCGCGTGTACGTGTGTGTGTGTGTGTGTGTGTGCGTGTGCGTATGTGTCACTAGCTCACTATTCAGCCTGCCTCGGACAAAGAGTCTACTTCTACATGAATATTTACGGTATTTCTGACATGTTCAAAACAAAAACACGTGGTTCAGACAGAGAACCTACAGTGCCTCACCGTACAGACATGTGCCACCGCTGAAAGTGAGGAATCTGCTGCCACAACGCCCGATTGTGTCCACTCAGGTGTCTGAAAGGACAACTGTAGACGTGTGAATGGTCGCTGCACAAAGGTTCAACTAGACTCAAAGACACAAAGATAAACAGTGAGTGAAGAAGAGATGAAACCAGCAGACAGGGGAGGAAGAAACGTGAGCTCAAGCGCCAGACTGTGTGCGGACGGTCTTAAGTCACTTTTCCGTCACTAGTACATCACTCTTACGTTACTTATACGGCAGTTTTACGTCACATTTACGTCACTTTTGCATCACTTTTGCATCACATTTGCATCACTTTTGCATCACTTTTGCATCAATCACGTTACTTTTCCGCCACTTTTATGTTATGTGTCACTTTTACGTGACTTTTACGTCACTCTTACGTCACTTTTACGTCACTTTTACGTCACCTTAACATACTTTTTCATCATTTACGTTACTTTTGCGGCACTTTTACGCCACTCTTTTGTCGCTTTTGCATCACTTTTACATTACTTTTATGTCACTTTAACATTACATTATGTCACTTTTACGTCGTATGTCACTTTAACGTCACTTTTACATACTTTTTCATCATTTACGTTACTTTTGCGGCACTTTTACGCCACTCTTTTGTCACTTTTACGTCATTTTTACATTACATTATGTCACTTTTATGTGATATGTCACTTTAACATCACTTTTGCGTTACTTTTACGCCACTTTCATGTCATATGTCACTTTAACGTCACTTTTACGTTACTTATACGCCAGTTTTACGTCACTTTTACATCACTTTTGCATCACTTTAACGTCACTTTTACCTCATTTTTACGTTACTTTAATGCTTCACTACCGTCCCAGTTTTGTGGATTCAAACAAAACAAAACGAGGTGGTTAAGTGCAGGAAAATCTTTGTAGTTGACGTACTCAACATAAATAACTATAATCAACAGATCAGTGAAGATAACTGCAGGGTACATATTATTTTCCATCATTTTTAAATCACATTCATCCAGTAAGATGAAGCTCAGCGGGTGCAGGCGAGCAGAGATGTGAGTGTGACGGATAGAAAAGGTAAAAAGAGACAAGAGGGGCGAGGAGGAGGAGGAGCAGCGGATGATTCAAAGATTACAGGAAAGGAGAAGCAGAGGACGAGGGGGAGCTTTAAACCAACACGGGTCGGGCAGAGATAGCTGTGACCTCCGGAGCAGGAGCTGCAGGAGTGACTGTAGTTTGGATTTATTGTCCGTTTTTTAATATATTTGTTTTCTGTCTGTCTCTTCCTTCACCACAGGGAGCAACAGGAAGCATCTGATGCCAAAGGACAACTGGTTTCCTGTCCTACCTGCTTCACGGTCGCCTTTCAAGGTTCTTTACAACAGAAAACACAACAGCAACATGTTGACGTGAACACAGCCTCCTCTGGCACCATAAGTGTCAACATACTGTTTTTTTAAAGTGTTTTGGGATCGACTGAACATATTCATGGTTCTTAGATCCGCCCTTTTTTATTGTTTCCACACCACAAGAACCAGAGGAGCTGTGAGTTGGTGCACGGGGATTAGTGGAACATGAGCGAATGCAGAACCGGCAAACGCCATTTCAGATAGAATCTTCCAGCCATTTAAAAAACGGGCGACCACGACGGCGTAATAGGGCCAAGTGTGCTGTGTTTCAAAGTTTAGAAAGAACAAGGGACGCTACAAGGTCCAATCTGCGACTTTTTCCTTGTAGATTTGCTACTTTTAATCTCATAAATCTGCAACTTTTACTTGATAAATAACCCCTCTCCCCTGGGTCCATCATTTTATTTTCATACTTGGCCCCAATACGTCATCTTGGCGACACAAAACAAAGAGCTCGAAACATAATTAAATAAAAACATGTACAAATAGAGCAAGAGTGAAGCATTTGTTTTTTGAGAAATACTATTTTTTGACTCCTCAAATCGCTGATCTCAAGTGTTCCTTTGTGGTTTAGCCTAAAAACACCTTATGATGTAACCCTTATTATGGTCACTCCAGGTCAACCGTCCTTTTGTCTTTGTGACTATAAACTATACAAATCTGTTTTGTTTTACTGACGCTTGTTTTTTAACCACTAATGCTGCTGAAAATAACAGCAAACCTCTGCAGCAGCATGAGAAGAGTCCCTACACACACAACAAAGCACCAATGGGCTCCTTCCTTTGGGATTGACTTTGGTAATCCACTTGAATGGACTTTACTATGAGAGGAGCTGGTACAGGGGCCAGTAGGTAGGTCTTTAAAACACTCTTTTAATAAACTCTGGCTTCACTAACTACGCTGTTGGTGCTTTGTTGTGTGTGTAGGGACTCTTCTCATGCTGCTGCAGAGGTTTGCTGTTATTTTCAGCAGCATTAGTGGTTAAAAAAGACCTTTGAATGCCTTCACCGTACTGCCTCGAGCTAATCACTGTTAGCCACGTCCGGGTGTTAGCGACTCTCCGTTCTTATTTGCAGAAAAAGACCCTGGGATGATTTTTTACGCTGGAATTAAACTTTAAATCTTTCTTCTTTCCGTCTCTGCTTTGTACAAACTTTGCTTCCCTGTGTTTTTTCACACTTATTGCGATGTAACATACTTCGATGCACATTTAACTCATCATTTTTATATATGTAGACAAAACATCAGCACTTTCTAAAACGCCGTTTGCTGATTCGTTCATTTCAACCTTTTCTTTTTATTCCCTCATGTTTGTAAATGTGATTTTCAATAAAACGATGCCGTCATCTCTTTTTTTTCATTACTGTGAACGTTGTTTTCTGATCATCGTCATCAGCGTGTTGTTGTTGTTGTCGCCGTTGTTGTTGTTGTTGTTGTTGTTGTTGTTTGGTCTCTCGAGAAGGGACCCCTGAAGATAAATGCAGAAAATCTCTTCACTGTCATTGTGCAACTTCCACATCGATTTGATAATAACAAATAAGATACAAATGAGTAGAAACAACATTATACACAGTAACCTGCTGTATTAACCATGTAAACACACAGTGTGTGGGTGTAATGCACCATGTCGACCCACTCAAGTGTATTTTATTTTACTGTTTTCCTTTATTTCAGATTAAGAACAATCGACAAATAGTAGACACTCACACAAATAAGACCACAGTGTGCAAATAATACAAATATGATTGAGCTAAATGACATGATTCATTCATCTTCAGCCTCTTGTCCCTGTCGGGGTCGCGGGGGGCTGGAGCCGATCCCAGCTGACATCGGGCGTGAGGCGGGGTCCACCCTGGACAGGACGCCAGTCTATCACAGGACACATAGAGACGAACAGAGACAGACAACCATTCACACCTACGGGTGATTTAGAGTCATCAATGAACCGAACACCTGCACGTCTTTGGACTGTGGGAGGAAACCGGAGACCCCGGAGAAAACCCACGCAGACACGGGGAGAACATGCAAACTCCACACAGAAGGGCCCCAGCCGGGATTCAAACCTGGAACCTTCTCGCTGTGAGGCGACAGTGCTGACCACTACAATATATAAAAAGTAAAATATTAAATACAACCATAAAACAAATCAATTTAAAAATAAACAATGACAAGAATAGTGACAATAAAGGTCAAACGAAACGGCACAAATTGGTGCATGAACATTCCCCAGGGACAATTAAGTGTGTGACGCTCAGAGTGTCATCTTGATGGACCGTTTAATGTGCCTTAAATCTGTCTTTGTGTAATATAACACGGGCTCTGTGTGACCTACATTTATCACTTGTGGCGGTCCGGTCTGAGCCAAGATAGCAGGGAGGATTCATCGTCCCAGTCCAGCCCTGATGATGGGGGACGCTTATTCAGAGCAGTTACAGCCCGAGGGGGGAAAGTTATTTCTCAGTCTGGATGTGCGGGTGTAGAAGGCCTGATAATGTCTACGTGATGGAGGGTGTGTGTGTGGGGTCTTTATGGATGCTGGTGGCTTTTCTTAGGCACCGTGTGTGTGTGTGTGTGAGAGAGAGAGAGAGAGCGAGAGAGAGAGCTGTAATCATGACCTTCTGCTGTTCTCTTAATTTCCATCCACCATCAGCTGAACACACCCCCGACCTCTGCACTGTTCTCCGCTCCAACACTGTGGGTCATTACTCTGCAGACCAACCAGCAGATGGCGCTCTGGCTCTAAGGCAGCAGGTGAGGGAACCTCTTACACACACACACACACACACACACACACACACACACACACAGTACTCATGAGATGGAGCTGAGCAGAGTTACAGCAGAGCTCCAGAATAAGAGGCAGGGGGTTTGATATGGATCGTGTAAATGATATGATATTGATATGAATTAAAGATGAGCTGCAGCATTTAAATGTATAGGTCTGTAATGGTAAGTGTGTGTGTGTGTGTGTGTGTGCGTGTGTGTGTGTGTGTGTGTGTGTGTGTCCCACGGTGACAGACTGAGAGTGAAGCCTCCACTGAGAGCCCTCGACTAACAACAAAGAAATTGCCTGCAGGTCACACACAGACATCAATCTGCCAAGGGTTTCAGAACACACACACACACACACACACACACACACACACACACACACACACACACACACACACACACACACACACACACACACACACACACACACACACACACACACACACACACACACACAGCAGTTCCACGGGACATTTGCATGCTGGGATTAATCTATAATTCATCCAGAATAAGAAAAAAAAATCCATAACTGCCATCTTCCTCTTGCTGTATCTTTTGTTCATAAGGTCAAGACAGAAGCACTTTAATGTTCATCATAAAGAACCTGCTGACACAGGCGGCTCAGGCTGTTGCTCTGTGGTGAGAGGGAGAAACAAAAGCATATATATCGACTGTATATGTTTTTTTTGGTCATTGTGACTTCTGCATCTCACGAATCCACACATAAAAGCACATCTGTGTTCAGGATGCACTCTACAATCTGGTTGTTAAGTCACAACGAAAGACGATTTCCTAGTCCAGGCCTTGTATTTCTATAACGCCCCGTTAGTTTGAACACATCTGAGCATTTTACCTTCTTCCCTATCTGATGAAAAGGCGTCTCACTGAAGAAAGAAGTGATTGTAGGTGGTCACAGGTTCGACCCAGCGTTTGCACCTGAACTTATGTGAGACACTATCCCGAGGAGCTGTATGTGAGAACGCAAATGTCAGAATCAGACGGATTATTATTATTTATATTCTCTGCCAAAGTCTGTGTGATGTCCAGTTATTGTAATAATAATAATATTTGTATAGCACCTTTAAAAACAGCCGTTTACAAAGTGCTTTGACGTATACAAAATCAAACTACACACACACACACATACAGTGAAAAAGGAAAATATGTTATAATAGTAAGTTCCATATTTAGTTATGAGTTATGTCGTTTAAGGTGCTTGCAAAGAAAGAAACGCCGCGAGAAAGAGATAAAAGCATAAAGAGACGACATCACGTTTGTACTGATGTGTGAACAGAGCAGCTCAGTGTGCAGAGAGTTCACAGCGAGCGAGTGGACGAGCGGGTGGGTAGGTAGGCGCGTGGATGGCGTTTTTTTTACTTATGCAGCACACGTGTAAACAGGAGAGTCATTTACACGAAGACGGCATCGGAAACATCTACCTGGAGAGACGACAGGACTCAGGAACATCGGTCTGTAAGGATGCCGAAGAAGAGACTTGGTTGTTTATGCTCAAATAACCAACTGGCTACGTGACCTGCGTGCTCCTCCCCTCGTCCAAACCAAACAGAGTCTTACCAGGAAGTGAGAACGCGCCTGACAAACTCACAAGAAGCCGCAAAGGTTGTGAAAGCGAGACAACGTAACACGTTTACTGACGTCTACGTAAATATTTTTCATGTTCATTACCCTTTATTTAACCAGGAATAATCTCTTTTCCAACGGAGTCCTGGTCAAGGCAGCAGCATAAACACACAAGTTTCACGTTTAAAACCAAAACAACACACAACTAAAACATGACACACAACTGAAACATGATAAATCAACAAAATAAAGAGGAGATCAGTGCTCAGAGGCGGTACATGTGCAAATTGTATTTAAAAAGTCCGTAATCCTGCTTTTGAAAGGCTCCATACTGACAAGGGATTCCAGTTTGAAATGATCCTTGTCCCTGTCGGGGTCACAGGGGGGGTGGAGCCGATCCAAGCGGGTGTGAGGCGGGGTCCACCCTGGACAGGACGCCAGTCTATCACAGGACACATAGAGACGAACAGAGACAGACAACCATTCACACCTACGGGTGATTTAGAGTCATCAATGAACCGAACACCTGCACGTCTTTGGACTGTGGGAGGAAACCGGAGAACCCGGAGAAAACCCACGCAGACACGGGGAGAACATGCAAACTCCACACAGAAGGGCCCCAGCCGGGATTCGAACTAGGAGCCCTCTGGTTGTGAGGCGACATGGCTAACCACCACATCACAGTGTCGCCCTTTATTCCAAGATAAAGGTGCTGAATATTTAAAAAATACAACTGTAATCACTCAACGTCAGCTCCCCTGCAGTCTGCTGTCCTGCATCCCTGCTGCAAACAGGAGTGAGTCTGGCTCAGTAAGCAGCTGCGGTGATATATGGACCACCTCTCACTGCTGAATGAGAGAACTGCAGCGGTGCAATCACCATCTGCAGGAGGAACCGTGCGCGTGAACACTTTAATGTGAAGAAAATCAATGTGAAGAAAGAGTCTGGGAGGCCGTGAAGTGAGAGGAATCCATCCTGAGAAAATACGGCGGTCACATTGTGTGGGAATAATTGACTCGCTCTATTACTTTTAACATACCGCCGCGTGCTGTGACCTTGGGAAAGGTCCCCTCGGGAGGCATCACGGCGCTGATGTGCCGTGGAGTACCGCTATAAGTCGACAGAGTTATGTTGAAACACACATCAGTGACTGGTGAACGATGTGTTGCATTAGAGCAGGGGGGTCAAAATCAAGCCTGTGGGCAAAATCGCAATATTTAAAAAACAAAGTGGGAAGATTGTGACCAAAGCAGTTCAAACTGGGCTGGAGGAGTTCACCGCGTCTTCCTGTTTACGTCTACATCTGCTGGAGACATGGAGCAGTTACTGGATGTGACCCCAGTTCTACAAGGACGTGCTCAACCTGAATATTTTACATCGAACGTCGGCGGACATGTTTGATTTCCCTTCCCTGGTGTCCATTAAGAAACTCCCCTGGTTAATAATCGTGGAATCCTGAACCCCACATCTAAAATATCATCTCATCTCATCTTCAGCCTCTTATCCGGGGTCGGGTCTCGGGGGCAGCAGCTTTAGCAGGGGACCCCAAACTTCCCTTTCCCGGGCCACATTAACCAGCTCTAACTGGGGGATCCTGAGGCGTTCCCAGGCCAGTGTGGAGATCTAATCTCTCCACCTGGTCCTGGGTCTTCCCCGAGGCCTCCTCCCAGCTGGACGTGCCTGGAACACCTCCCTAGGGAGGCGCCCAGGGTTCATCCTTACTAGATGATCCTGAACCACCTCAACTGGCTCCTTTCAACGCAAAGGAGCAGCGGCTCTACTCCGAGTTCCTCACGGATGCTGAACTTCTCCCCCTCTCTCTAAGGGAGACTCCAGCCCCCCTCCTGAGGAAACACATTTCAGACGCTTGTACCCGCGACCTCTAAAGTTAATGTTGCTGCAGCTCTTGACTCTGGTGTTCTTTCTCTTATTTTTCTCCAGGAAACAGCAGAAAAACCTCATTAAAGACCCTTTAAAGAGCATTTGTTCTCACCCCGACCATCATCTGTTCGACCTCCTGCCCTCAGGGAGACGCTAAAGGTCAGTGTCTCTCCTAAGGTCATCCTCACTCTACATCTACACTCATAATGACTCTGCACCCCATATTTCACAGTCTACTACTTATTTATTATTTTTAACATTCATGTCATGGCTTTGTGCAATGTATTTACAATACGAACTAACCTACGAGTAGGGCTACAAGGTGGTGTGGAGTTAGCATGTTCTCCCCGTGTCTGCGTGGGTTTTCTCCGGGTTCTCCGGTTTCCTCCCACAGTCCAAAGACGTGCAGGTGTTGGGTTCATTGATGACTCTAAATCACCCGTAGGTGTGAATGGTTGTCTGTCTCTGTTCGTCTCTATGTGTCCTGTGATAGACTGGCGTCCTGTCCAGGGTGGACCCCGCCTCACGCCCGATGTCAGCTGGGATTGGCTCCAGCCCCCCACGACCCCGACAGGGACAAGCGGTTGAAGATGAATGAATGGATGAACTAACCTACGAGTGACGCTTCTGTTGGATGGTCCTAAAACTTTCCATACCTTTAACTCACCACAGAATCAAGACCAACGCGTATGCTAACGCAGCCGTTTCATCTCCCTTTCTTAATTGTATTTCTCGGTTCACTAATTTAATTCAGCCTCTCCGCAGATTCAGCAGCTCAGGCAAAGTCTGAGAACATAACTTTGCGTATCGGGTAACTGTGAAATGAAACGTGTTTGAATGTAGCTGCTGAACTCACTGGAGCACGCTGAGGTGGCTGACTTACACGATGGGAATGTGTTATCCTGCACAAACAACGCACTCATCAGCTCTTCAGCTTTAAGAGGATTAATGATTGTGTGTGTGTGTGTGTGTGTGTGTAATTAATTTCGCTGATTCGTGGATAATGACATGCTAATTGGCAGCGGAGAGCTCAGTCGCACCGACGGAGGTGGAGAACTCCTTTTCTCGTCAGTGTCGTCAAAGACCAGCGGCTCTTTGTGAAGCTGGAGCTCCTCATCGTCAAGTAACCCGTGTGTCCTCACGACTGGAGCTCAACGCAGCCGCCGCTACAGAGTCATTCTCTCAGGACCGCTGCCCTGACAACACACGCCGTCACTCGAAACTGTTTGGGAGAGGGCAGGTGCCGTTGAAACAGCAGGTGATTGGATGAACCATGGGTCTTTTAGACTCTTTTAGACTCTTTTACATCGATAAAAGCCTTCAGGACCGTTTATTGCTCGTCTCCCAATGAAGGAACGCTCCAGTTCTGATAAACTGATGCAGCTTGTCAGTACCCAGCAACTTTTTTGATATTCAGTCATCTTCCACCGCTTGTCCCTGTCAGGGTAATAAATGTGTGTTTGTTTTACAGTAGTATTGTATCGAAGTTTAGTCTTCTGGTATCATGACGACCTTAGTGAGGAGACAAAAGAACGGAGACGAATCCTGTTGACCAGCTGCAAGTGGCGCAGAAAAAATATCTGGTACATTGTTAAGTTCTGTAACTGCTGTGTCACTATGACATTCATTAATTCCTCTTCAACCGCTTATCCCGGGGTTGCGTCGCGGGGTGCTGACATCGGGCGTGAGGCGGGGTCCACCCTGGACAGGACGCCAGTCTATCACAGGACACATAGAGACGAACAGAGACAGACAACCATTCACACCTACGGGTGATTTAGAGTCATCAATGAACCGAACACCTGCACGTCTTTGGACTGTGGGAGGAAACCGGAGAACCCGGAGAAAACCCACGCAGACACGGGGAGAACATGCAAACGCCACACAGAAGGGCCCCAGCCGGGATGCGAACCTGGAAGCTTCTCGCTGTGAGGTGACAGTGCTAACCACTACACCACCGTGTAGCCCCAATTTTTTGATATGAAGAAGCAAATTTAAATTGCATATGAACATTAAGCCTGCCGTCGTAAATCAGAGGAAGAGCAGGGCAAGTATTAATACAGCTGAGGAACAAGTGAATCCAACTACTGGGCGTAAACATGGACAGATGACTGAACAACACACAAGTGTTACTTAAAAAACCCACAAAAACGACCACAAAGAGATGGAAAATTACCACAATCGACAAACAACTACTAAATAAGTGCAAAGTGACCGCAAAGAGACACTGAATGATGGGAAATAGACGCAGAACGACCACAAATATACACAAAATGACCACAACAGACCCAAAATAATGACACAGACGCACAAAACGACGACAGGAGCCACAAAAAGATGCACAACAATTGAACACCAGATGCAGGGTCCTTGTCCCCCCCTCCAGGCCCGTTTGTACTCACACTACCTGGGCCTCGGAGAATGCTTCTTGCTGCCTATACGTCATCACGCCGTAACACGCCACACGCATTGATGACGTCATGGCGATGCGTGGCTTTGTTTCCAGATCTTTCCGTAGACCTCAGAGTTTTTGTGCGTCTTGTCGACTGTTTTTGAATCTTTTCATCGACCAAATCTGCAGTAAACACTCCACCTCCGCATCACACCAACGTGAACCTTTCGCCGCCATTGTTTGAAATGTCCGCGCATGGTCCCTCCTTCTTTTTTCTATGTCCCAACAGGCGCACAGGAAATGACCTCAGAACCGCCGTAGGCCTCGTGCTCGTACACGTGTGCGCACGCTCGTGCTCGTACATGTGCAAACGTGCTTTACTAAAGCCCACCTCTCCCAAACGGGCCGTGGACGGCAAGCGTGCTGCAGCTAGACGCGGTACGGTTGCACTCACACTGGTCAAACGAACTAGACTTTACCCGTAGAACCTGTTTGGGCACGGTACAGATGGACAGTGTGAGTGCGCCCTAAAGACCCGTGATTCTCAGGTTATTTTAGGGGGAACCGATCCTTTCTAGCTGTTGTCACTTCTGCGTCAGCTTCCTGTAGCTGCTGCCTGCTCATAACTCGTACAGTTAGAAGTCCATAGCTCGTGTGCAGCGCTGTTTGGAGACTGCTTGTGTGTTTTCTTTGGCTGCATTTATTTTGACTGATCTTTGCACCCGTCCCCTTCATCACTGTGTTAAATCTTTCCTGTGGGCGCCGGAGCCAGGGCTGCGGTATGACTTATGCTGCCGTTTGTTTGCTGACGGCATCCTCTTTTCTTCTTCACACCCTTCATGTTGGTTTGCCCCTGGGCCTGGCGTCCGGAGCTGACGGCGACGCGTCTGAACGGCCTTGTTATATAAAGAGTCCTGAAGTTTGATTCAGTCGGCCGCCCCTTTTGCATCGCCGTGCTCATTATTCTATTTTTTTTTTTGTTTGTTGTTGCCAATTTCCATTTTTAGCCAGCTGTTACGCAGCAGAGGCAGAGTTTACTAATTCAAACACACACACACACACACACCCACAAACACACACACACACACACGCACGCACGCACACATACACGCACACACACACACACACAATCACACGCACACGCACACACACACACACACACGCACGCACACACACACGCACACACACACACACAATCACACGCACACGCACACACAAACGCACACGCACACGCACACGCACACACACACACACACACACTCTTTCTCTCTCATTACTCTTGTTCATGATGCCTGTGCCGCCCCTCCCTCTTTCTCTCTCTTTCTCTCTCTTTCTCTCTCTCTGTCTGTCCCTCCCTCTCTCTCTCCCTCTCTCTCCCTCTCTCTCTCTCTCTCTCTCTCTCTCTCTCTTTCTCTCTCTCTCCCTCCTTCTCTCTCAGTGTTAACGGTGATGAAGGGGAGGTGCCGATACAGGTTTAGAGATTGATTGATGTTTCCCATTTGACACTAATACACACACATGAACACACACACACACACACACTCTCTCTCTCTCTCTCTCTCTCATTACTGTTGTTGAACACACAATCCTGCTCTCCTCCTCTCCTTGCCGTCTCTTCTCTCCACACACTCGCTCCTCCATTCACCGCACACTTCCTCCTCCCTAAACCTCCGCTGTTATCATTTTCTCATCCCGCAGATTCTCAAAATTCATTTCTAAATTCCTCCTCTCTCTTATCTTAC
This sequence comes from Echiichthys vipera, assembly GCF_963691815.1. NCBI lineage: Eukaryota > Metazoa > Chordata > Actinopteri > Perciformes > Trachinidae > Echiichthys > Echiichthys vipera. The sequence continues at coordinate 3,551,719 of NC_139830.1, read as the reverse complement.
CTTCCCTCTTCCTCATCATCATCATCATCATCATCTCGAACCCTCCTCGTCAGTTTCCTCGTCCTCTTACCTCAGTTGGCTTCTCACCGCCCTTCTCCTTCCCTCCTCTCTCGTGTGTCTCCTCCTTAGATCCCAATATAACGTCTAATGTCTCTGTACCTGAACTGAGCCCAGTCATAGAGAAACCCAAACACGGCTAAGGCTCCGAATCGATACACCATTATCTGTGACAGATTGCCAGTAAACTAACATTATTTCACAGGTATTTTCACACTCCTGCCTGTGCTGAAGTAGAGCAATTTGATGGAAAATGTGTCAGATTTGAACAGAGTAAAAGCGAGAGACCATGCAGATGTTGTGCGTACCGTAGAGCGCAGAAGTTCGTATGTAAATATACCATTGTCGAGTATTGTGGTTATATGTCGTCTTCATCAGTTGCGTTGAGATTCAACGTATTTGCGGTTTACAGAAACGCTCAATGCCAACTTTTTTATGTTTTGACTGGGTTGTTGTGCCGTAAAGCCGTAAAACCTGCTGGTATGCAAAGGAAAGTACCTTTATAGCCCCTTGTTTACACAACAACAACATTCATTCATCTTCAACTGCTTGTCCCGGGGTCGGGGTCGCGGGGGGCTGGAGCCGATCCCAGCTGACATCGGGCGTGAGGCGGGGTCCACCCTGGACAGGACGCCAGTCTATCACAGGACACATAGAGACGAACAGAGACAGACAACCATTCACACCTACGGGTGATTTAGAGTCATCAATGAACCGAACACCTGCACGTCTTTGGACTGTGGGAGGAAACCGGAGAACCTGGAGAAAACCCACGCAGACACGGGGACAACATGCAAACTCCACACAGAAGGGCCCCAAACCTGGAACCTTCTCGTTGTGAGGCGACAGTGCTAACCACTACACCGTTGTGTTTCCGTCTAAATCAGGGATGGGTAGTTCTGGTCCTGGAGGGCCACTGTCCTGCATGTTTTGGGTTTCTCTCTGCTCTAACACACCTGAGTCTAATGATTTGCTCGTTATCAAGCAGCTGATGCTCGTCACAGTTTGATTATTGTTAGACTCAGGTGTGTGAGGGTAGGGAGAAACCTAAAACATGCAGGACAGTGGCTCTCCACGACCGGAATTGCCCACCCCTGGTCTAAAGGGTTAAAAACGCAAAAGTGTGCTCAAGCTGGCTCATGACGTGTACGGGTTGACATAACATCCATGTGCAGTACTGGCAAACAACAACCAACATGGGGGACTGTTTCCATTGGTCGGAGATGCACGTTGCCTGGGTGGAGGCTGCAGATCACTGTCACGCTCTACGGCGTCCTGCTCCTCCGCGACTAAGGAGAGAAGTAGAAGGAAGTCTACGCGCAAGCTCTTGGTGGTGTTGAGTGGCCTCTTGAGTGACAGCTAGCCTTTTGCCCCTCACTTCTCCTCGGAGGTAAACGTCAGCCACATGGACGTACGCCCCTCCCCCCGACGTCACATACATGCCCTTCTTTGGTAAGAGAAAATGAGGCGGAGTCAAAGACAAGATGGAGACTCCCGTAGGCGAGGACGATTGGATCCAGTTGAGAGAACGGACCTCGACGGAGAGGCTGAGTCCATTTTTTATAAAGTCTACGGTCCAAGCGCAAAAAGTGAAAATGCAACGCCACTTTTGCGTTTCCTGTCCAGATCGTCTCCGTCTAAAGAGGGCCTTAATCTTCATCTTATTACGTCTACATGTGGATCTCTCTCTCTCTCTCTCTCTCTCTCTCTCTCTCTCTCTCTCTCTCTCTCTCTCTCTCTCTCTCTCTCTGGTTTGAGCTGTGAGTTTCCAGTTTCCAGTCAAGCGGGCATGATTTAGAGGCCTTTGGTGCAGATCGCTCTGAGGTCAGCCAACATGCCTGTAGCTCAACTGGGGAAAACAGATTTCCTGCTGATGAAGCAGTGAAGGACAAACCCTCCACAATGAGTGTTATCTGTCAGCTCCCCTCCACGCAGACAGGAGGATCAATTAATAGATTTCTCCTCTGCTCCTGCTCCATCTCAGTACGTCTTGTTTTGCATCCATCTTTCTCTCTTTCTCTCTTTCTCTCTCTTTGTTTGCCTTTATTCCCCGCTGTGTGTTCGTCTATCTGGCCCTCGCCATTTGTCCGTTATCTCCAGCCGACCGTGTCCCACCCACTCACAAGACAATTTCGGGTGAGGCAGCTTATTATTACACTTGCGTTTGTGTTCCCAGAGTGCTGCGTGTATGTTTGTTTCAGAGAAAGAGACAGAGATAAGAGAGATAAGAATCTTGAGGCTGATTCTAGATGCAGCGCGCCGTGCGGAGGTTTTGCGTTGGTCCTGAGTGAGGCCCTGGATGAGGATGTCTGGTTGCCTGTTACAGATCCTGTAGTTACACAGAAGCAGGATCATTTCTGTAGTCGAAGCTCCTGCTGCTGTGGAAGAACTTCCACCATCTGCCGCTGAACAAATGACTTTGTTACACTCACAAACATACGTCCGTGTGCCAAAGAGCCCAAACCTAACCAAACTGAAATACAGTAATTAGTCGTCTAAGTAGTTATTTGCGTAATCCATTAAGAAGGTTAGAAGTTCAGCATCCGTGAGGAACTCTGAGTAGAGCCGCTGCTCCTTTGCGTTGAAAGGAGCCAGTTGAGGTGGTTCAGGATCATCTGGTAAGGATGAACCCTGGGCGCCTCCCTAGGGAGGTGTTTCAGGCACGTCCAGCTGGGAGGAGGCCTCGGGGAAGACCCAGGACCAGGTGGAGAGATTAGATCTCCACACTGGCCTGGGAACGCCTCAGGATCCCCCAGTTAGAGCTGGTTAATGTGGCCCGGGAAAGGGAAGTTTGGGGTCCCCTGCTAAAGCTGCTGCCCCCGCGACCCGACCCCGGATAAGAGGCTGAAGATGAGATGAGATGAGATGACAGCGGAAACACTGACCTGACAAAACTATGATTATGAATTACAAATATCCAAAATTCCCACAACAGGTGAAAGAAAGGGAGAGGACACACTGAGCTGAAGGGCAGCGGGGGACAAACAACTTTAGTATCAGAGGGAGCGGAGAACAGGAAGAGGAGGGTTTATGGGCTTAACAGTCCTACTTATTTTAGCCCATTCATTCATTCATCTTCAACCGCTTATACCGGGGTCGGGGTTGCGGGGGGGCTGGAGCCGATCCCAGCTGACATCGGGCGTGAGGGGGGGGTCCACCCTGGACAGGACGCCAGTCTATCACAGGACACATAGAGACGAACAGAGACAGACAACCATTCACACCTACGGGTGATTTAGAGTCATCAATGAACCGAACACCTGCACGTCTTTGGACTGTGGGAGGAAACCGGAGAACCCGGAGAAAACCCACGCAGACATGGGGACAACATGCAAACTCCACACCGAAGGGCCCCAGCCGGGATTTGAACCTGGAACCTTCTTGCTGTGAGGCTACAGTGCTAACCACTATAGTGTAATATGTCTCAGAGTGAGTCTGATGTGATGTATTGATGTTTAAAGCAAGTGTGCTTCAGATGAAAGAGAGGATGTTGTGCACATGTCTGCAGGGTGGAAGTTTCTCTGTATCTGCACAGGAACAGGGTTTTTTTTTAGCTCTCTCTCTCTCTTGGAACAAGTGTGGGGGAAATTTTTATTTGTTATTTTGATCTTTTAACACCTGCACCAAACACAACACATAATATAGCATAGCAACAATCTGATACAATGCAGTATAACCCCATACTGTAAAGCACTGGCGTGATTTTAGATGTTCCAAGCTGTGATGGCACCGTTTCACTGATAATGACACACGGCTCTGTCCGTCACAGACGTTATCCTCACAACGAGAAACTTATAGATTTAAAATCTGCATTAGCACCAAGCAACAGGAGAGTACCACAACTCACAGTGTCATTAAATTAGTGTGTCATTCAAACACAAGGCACAAGACAGCTTGCACACACACACACAGAGACATCTGTTACGTGTGTTATGAAACACAAATGCAATTTGTAATTAAAGACGTCGTTTTATGGACATTAACTAACTCAGCGTGTCACATAATTCACTGCAGTTTAATATATATCAGTGGGCCTTCAGGGTTTAAAGACGCTGCACCTCAGGTACAACCTGCTCCAAGTGTGTGTGTGTGTGTGTGTGTGTGTGTGTGTGTGTGTGTGTGTGTGTGTGTGTGTGTGTGTGTGTGTGTGTGTGTGTGTGTGTGTGTGTGTGTGTGTGTGTGTGTGTGTCTGTCTGTCTGTCTGTGTGTGCGCCTGTCTGCCTCTGTAAGAGTGTGTATGTGTGTTTGTCTGTGTCTGTGTGTCTGTCTTTGTTTGCCTCTGTAAGAGTGTTTGTGTGTGTGTGTGTGTGTTTGTCTGTGTGTGCGTATGTGTGTGTGCACCTTTCTGCCTCTGTAAGAGCGTGTCAGGTCTTCTCATTGTGTGTTGAAGTGTTATTTTTGGATTTTTGTAGGTGTGTTTGTGAATGTTCCCTCTGTCTCTTTGTATCCTTGTCACTGTTCTCTCAACACGTTTGTGTGTGTGTGTGTGTGTGTGTGTGTGTGTGTGTGTGTGTGTGTGTGTGTGTGTGTGTGTGTGTGTGTGTGTGTGTGTGTGTGTGTGTGTGTGTGTGTGTGTGTGTGTGTGTGTGTGTGTGTGTGTGTGTGTGTGTGTGTTTGTTTGAAGCATGTGTGCATGTGCATTTCAGTCAGCCTGCTGTATTTCTAGTTGTGTGTTTGTGTCCACAGCACTGTGGTTATGTGCATAATTACCTGCTTTATGACAGTGTGTCTCAGTCTGGAGTGTGTGTGACCCCAGGGACTGCTGCAGAGGCGACATGAGATCTTTCTACAATGTGAATTTAAAGTTTGATAAACCACATTTCATATTCAACATGCCTATTTTTAGGGCAGTCATTTACTGCTGTAAACTTGTAAAATGAGTTCTTTAGAGGAAATGTGGAGGCCAGACTGCCCCCACCTGTCCTCACCACCTCTGGACACACACACACACACACACACACACACACACACACACACACACACCCCGCAGCGTGCATTCATTTATCTTCAGCCTCTTGTCCCTGTCGGGTCACTGGGGGCTGGAGCCGATCCCAGCTGACATGGGGCGTGAGGCGGGTCCACCCTGGACAGGACGCCAGTCTATCACAGGACACATAGAGACGAACAGAGACAGACAACCATTCACACCTACGGGTGATTTAGAGTCATCAATGAACCGAACACCTGCACGTCTTTGGACTGTGGGAGGAAACCGGAGAACCCGGAGAGAACCCACGCAGACACGGGGAGAACATGCAAACTCCACACAGAAGGGCCCCAGTCGGGATTTGAACCTGGAACCTTCTCGCTGTGAGGCGACAGTGCTAACCACCACACGCACAATATAATTATCCCAGCATCCTGACACACATGCACTCTGCTATTCAATATCATCCCCCAGAAAACTCCCTCATGACTTGTTCTTTGTTTTTTCACACTTCAGTGCATATTTGATAAAAGTCTTTTGGATCAGAATAAAAGAGGACACCTGTGTGGGCGGACCGCGCTGCACTGATTTAGCGTGTAAGCAGCTGTCGTCTGCATCGGCTCATGTTTCGGCTGTGCGTTCATGGTTATCTCATCCATTCATCACAGTGTATCTCACAGAACTCCTCTCTATATGAAAACATAAATACCAGTTGATCAGATCCTGTGTGGGTCTGGCGTCTTCCTGAGTGTGTAATGTATTGTGCGGTGTGTGTCTTGTCTCTTCTATTTGTATTTTATTCATTTATTTAGTAGTATTTGTATTTTTTCTATTTTCTTTAGCAGGGACTTCGGATGCAGATTAGCATCTTTGCTATAATCCGGCACTTTTACAGTGATGTGTTGTTATCGTTGTTCATTAATGTCCCTAACATATAAAGGATTGATTGATTGATTGATACACCTGTACAGTATAAATCTGTCCTTACTTACACCCTTCATGACAATGTCATGGCTTTAACACGTTGTTGTTGTTTTAGTCTCTGCTGATGGTGGTGGTGCCTGCTGCCGTGGTCCTGCGTGACGCTTCCTGTTGCTATTATCACTATTACTCATATACTGTATGCTGTTATTAGTCTTATAAATTATAACATTTGTAGCAACCATCATTAATATATCTCACTATATCACAGCTGTTTTTACCGCTACTCATCATTGATCATATTTACCACCATAATTATTATCATTGTCATATTCTATCACCTTAGCTGTGCTTGTTTCTACTGTTTTACTGTATTAAATGGTTCCTCCAAAAGGCAAGTTGTTCCCGAGTGAGGGGACGATGGAGCGTGAGTTTGGCCGGAGAATCAGAGCAGCGGGGGCGGAGCTGCAGTCGCTCTACCGCACCGTTGTGATGAAAAGAGAGCTGAGGAAGGCAAAGCTCTGGATCTACCGCTCAGTCCTGGTTCCTACCCTCACCTGTGGTCATGAAAGCTGGGTCAGGACCCAAAGAACCAGGTCCAGGTCCAAGCGTCTGAAATGTGTTTCCTCAGGAGGGGGTCTGGAGTCTCCCTTAGATAGAGGGGGAGAAGTTCAGCATCCGTGAGGAACTCGGAGTAGAGCCGCTGCTCCTTAGCGTTGAAAGGAGCCAGTTGAGGTGGTTCAGGATCATCTGGTAAGGATGAACCCTGGGCGCCTCCCTAGGGAGGTGTTCCAGGCACGTCCAGCTGGGAGGAGGCCTCGGGGAAGACCCAGGACCAGGTGGAGAGATTAGATCTCCACACTGGCCTGGGAACGCCTCAGGATCCCCCAGTTAGAGCTGGTTAATGTGGCCCGGGAAAGGGAAGTTTGGGGTCCCCTGCTAAAGCTGCTGCCCCCGAGACCCAACCCCGGATAAGAGGCTGAAGATGAGATCCAAAAGGCCTTTTTTCACAGGTATGTCAGACATAAGACGGCTGACTTCCATTAAGCTGCTTTCATGGGGCCTGCTGTACTGTTCATGTCATTACTGAATTAACATCTGCGCGTTTTTCCTCCCAAAGGGGCGAAGAACGAAGATGTTCACGTGTTTTTCTCATAATGAACGCCAGATATTCAACGTAAGGGGAGTTTGAATCTGGCCTGGGACCTTTGATCCATGTCTCCTTTATGTTTCATGTCTGTGAGAATGGTTACATTAGACTTAAATAGCTACTAAAATAATCATCTATAACTTTAAAGTGCTGTGTTATTGCCATAAACCTCCCCGTAGACTCTCCCACCATCACAAGTCATTAACCCACAGAAACATCTGCCAGCTGTCATCACGCTGCATCTGACGCGCGGCTAACAGAGCCTTGTGTTCCCCTCCGCTGCCTCGATATGATTTAATGATAAACATTTTATTAATAGAAAACCCTCTCGACACACACGCTGCCTGCCTGCGCTCATTTACATAATCTGCACCACAGCGCGGTCGTCCGGCGCTCACATGTGAAGCTTCACATCAGTTATCAGAGTCACCGCTGCGGGCAAACCCTGCTCTGACTGTGTGTGTACACGTGTAATTAATTCACCGTGACGGGTTGTGTGTGTCTCTGTGTGTGTGTGTGTGTGTGGGGACATTTCATGCACCTAATGTGTGTAGATCCAGTTTGGAGATATGCACTAATTACCTGACCAAAAAGCTAAAGGTCAATGATTCTTCTGTGTAAAGACCCAGAGGTTCTGTGTGTGTGTGTGCGTGTGTGTGTGTGTGTGTGTGTGTGTGTGTCTATGTGTGTGTGTGTGTGTGTGTGTGTGTGTGTGTGTGTGTGTGTGTGTGTGTGTGTGTGTGTGTGTGTGTGTGTGTGTGTGTGTGTGTGTGTGTGTGTGTGTGTGTGTGTGTGTGTGTGTGTGTGTGTGTGTGTGTGTGTGTGTGTGTGTGTGTGCCTGTGGGTCATCCAGGCGATCTGTCCTCTGCTCTCTTGTTGTTGATGGCGTTTACTAATCTTTACATGCATCAGTAAGGCAAGGCAAGTTTATCTGTATAGCACAATTCAACAACAAGGTAATTCAAAGTGCTTCACATAAAATAATGCACGGTAATATGTTGTATTACAGCAGGGATAGGTAGATACAGATCATATAAACATCTCGTACTGTACATACTTCCCTCTGCAGACGCAGCCTTTTCCACTGCAGGAACCAAAGAATATGAGCCAGAGTCGAGGGTTTCTGCTCACAGAAGGTAAGAAAGTATTAAAATCATTGGAAGTGTAACTTCCAACATGGACAGATTCTGAGCCAGCGGGCCCCTGGGCACATACCTGTCAGAGCCCCCCACTCTGTCCACACAGGAACCAGACACTGCAATTCAAGGAGTCGACATTTAGTTGTTCTGTAGTCATTTTGTTTCTCTTTGTGGTCATTTTACCTCCATTCCTGTCTCTGTGGTGGTTTTGCATCTGTCTTTAGTAATTTTGCATCTTTTTGTGGTGGTTTTGCATCAATATTTAGTAATTTTGCATCTTTTTGTGGTGGTTTTGCATCTATTTTTAGTAATTTTGCATCTTTTTGTGATGGTTTTGCATCTATTTTTAGTCATTTTGTATGTTTTGTGGTCGTTTGCATCTATTTTTAGTCATTTTGCATCTTTTTGTGGTGGTTTTGTATCTATTTTTAGTCATTTTGCATCTTTTTGTGGTGGTTTTGCATCTATTTTTAGTCATTTTGCATCTTTTTGTGGTGGTTTTGAATCTTTTTTTTAGACATTTTGCATCTTTTTGTGGTGGTTTTGCATCTATTTTTAGTCATTTTATGTCATGCCATCGTTTTGTTTCTCTCTTTGCTCATTTAACATCTATTTATCCATTTCCTATAAACTGAAATAAATGATTAATGATAAAGAAGTGCGCACAAACAGGAGCAGGAGGAGGAGGTGCAGCCTGCAGACTCGATGAGAGGTGGATTTAGCACTGCGTGTCTGCACAGAGACAGACTGATTGACTGACTGTATTACCGGCTGCTTGGTCAGCAGGCCGCTGCAGTCAGAGCTGGAGCGCTGCACACTGGTTAAGTAATTGGCTCTGCTCGATACTTTGATAGATGCCTCTCTCCACCTCTGCTTTCCCCCTCCAGCCCTCCTCTCTCTCTCTCTCTCTCTCTCTCTCTCTCCCTCTCTCTCTCTCTCTCTCTCTCTCTCTCTCTCTCCTGAACCCCACTGTATTTATTATGGGAGGTGAAGTGAAAGTGTGGAGCTGCTTGTGTCCACATGCAGATACCTGAGTGTCAGGTCTGCTCATGTCTAATGTGATGTCTAATATAAGGAGAGCTGCAGAGCATCTGGTTGCAACCACAGTTAGGTGACTACAACAACAGCGGGCTTCAGGTGCCGCCCACTGCATAGCAACGGTTGCTAAGGCACGTTCGCCTTTTGGGGGCGGGGCTTAAGGTGCCACTCAGTTCATAGCAACGGTTGCTGTTGTTGTTGTTGCGGTTGATTGGGGGCGGAGCTTAGCGGTCCATTTGAAGCTTGGCTTTATGACGACAGTTTGGGGGCGGGGCTTAGCGGCCCATTCAAAGCTTGGCTTTATGACGACAGCTTGGGGGCGGAGCTTAGCTGCCCATTCAAAGCTTGGCTTTATGACGACAGCTTGGGGGCGGAGCTTAGCGTTCCTTTTGAAGCTTGGCTTTATGACGTCAGTTTGGGGGCTTTGGTATAAAGCAGGAGTTTCTCAGTCAAAGCTCAGTTGAGATTAGTTGATCGATACACACACACACACATTTCTGAGTTACCACACAGACTTACATTTAAACAAAGCTAAAACTAAACCAAAAGACCATCAATCATAATACGGTGATGGATGGAACAGGAAATTCACAGACAGAGGAGATGCCGAAGATCGGAGTGGACCTTTTGCGTCCGCTGGTTGAATCCTTTTACGAAAGGATCACAGAGGAGCAGTGGGGATTGTTGAAGAAAGGCACAGCGGATGATGCCACAAAAATCCTGTTGGCAGAGCTGTTTCTGGACCTAACCAGACTACTGTCAGAATTATTTTTGGCAAAAACCAGCAAGGAAGAAGTCATCTCTCAAGAGGCGGTTCTATCCAGTCTGGGCAACGCGGTCCCTCTGGCCTTCGGAGATTTGCAGGACCTCAAAGACCCAGACAGCTGTGCGGGCTCAGACAGGTTGTCAAAAGCACTTTCTGATGCGATTGCCGAAAAAGTCAACTCAGTCAACAAGTACTCTTCAAATCTTGATGACCGCGTGACTCCGCCAAACACACTGAACGTCTTGGTCAATGAAGCCTGCAACATGCTCAAATCGTTCATCGGCAAGATTAAAGTTCGGTGCCCACCTCGACCACGTAGGCCAAGAACCAGAGAACAAGAACAGAGGACAAGTCAGGACAGCACCACGAAGGATCAGGAGGAGTGCAGTGGTGAGCCCTGTGAACCGGAAACCCCTGGGGACGTCTTGAGAGGGTCCCAGGACAGCTTTGTGGATCCAACAACTCAAGCTATCCAGGATAAAATCAGGGAAGAGGTTGAGAAAATCTCAGAACCTCTTCTGGATGACTTGACCGACTCCGAGTATAAGCAGATGCAAACTGCCTTGTCCCCGGACATAGAAAACATCACAGACGCGATCGCACCGATGATCAAAAATAGTCTGGAAGAGGGAGATTGTGCAAATATCAACCCAGAACACAAAGAGAATCAGCGCTTCAACGGAGTGAAGACCGAGGCGAAGAACTTCTTCGGCAGACTGTACACCAAAATCTTCATTTTTCGCAGTGCGCAAGACGCGAAGCCCAAAAACGACTCTGACACGGAAGCTGAGAACAAGGCTGCGATGAAGTCCTTAATCGATGGTGTTGATGCCATGCTTGGGACAGAGAATGGCACGACACAAGACGGTGGGAAATCCCTGACATCCACAGAACTCACTGAACTCCTCTTGGAAAACGCCATAAGGAAACCCAACAATGTCCAGGGAGAAGTTCTCGGCGTTTCCCCGGCACCTAATGCCTTATTTGGTGACATACGGCGTAAAGCGTCACAATGTTTGGGATTGATTAAGTGGTGGCAGACCACTCAAGCTGAAGACCACAGTGAGGATGTGTTTAGAAAGGCCAGAGAGTCAGTGACACCAACAACCCCAGACAGGAAGTCAGTGACATCAACAACCTCGGACAAGAAATCAGTGACACTAACAACCTCAGACAGTGAGTCAGTGACACCAACAGACATATTCAGAGACTCAGTGACACCAACAACCTCGGACAGGAAGTCAGTGACATCAACAACCTCGGACAGGAAGTCAGTGACACCAACAGACATATTCAGAGACTCAGTGACACCAACAACCTTAGACAGGAAGTCAGTGACACCAAAAACCTCAGACAGGAAGTCAGCGACACCAACAGACATATTCAGAGAGTCAGTGACACCAACAACCTCAGACAGGAAGTCAGTGACACCAAAAACCTCAGACAGGAAGTCAGCGACACCAACAGACATATTCAGAGAGTCAGTGACACCAACAACCTCACACAGAAAGTCAGTGACATCAACAACCTCAGACAGAAAGTCAGTGACACCAATAACCTCAGACAGGAAGTCAGTGACACCAACAACCTCAGAGAGGAAGTCAGTGACACCAACAACCTCAGAGAGGAAGTCAGTGACACCAACAACCTCAGAGAGGAAGTCAGTGACACCAACAACCTCAGACGAGAAGTTGGTGACACCAACAGACTTTTTCAGGAAGTCAGTGACACCAACAACCTCAGACAGGAAGTCAGTGACATCAACAGACTTATTCAGGAAGTCAGTGACACCAACAGCCTTAGACAGGACTTCAGTGACACCAACAACCTCAGACAGGAAGTCAGTGACACCAACAACCTCATACAGGAAGTCAGTGACACCAACAACCTCAGACAGGAAGTCAATGACACCAACAACCTCAGACAGGAAGTCAGCAACACCAACAACCTCAGACAGGAAGTCAGCGACACCAACAACCTCAGACACCAGGTCAGTGGCACAGAAGAAAATGTCCGTCATGGTTCTTGAGGATAAGCTGCTTACAAGGATCGTCAACAAAGCAAAGGTAAGTCGTAAGGTGAGAATCAACGAGACCACCATTCAGCGTCTGTTGGACAACATATGGGCTGAAATCGAAGGCGAAGATTTTGAAATCACCCCGGAAACATTCCAAACCCTGGACAAGGCCATTTTCAAGAAGCTGTGCCAAGAGTGGGGATGTGCAGAGACCGTGCTGGCTAAAATTCTGCTAGAGGAACCAGCAGTTGAAGACTACATCGCCTCGTCTTTCAGAGACCACCTGATGGGACCACCGAAGCGCAGCAGCATCCGCAGGTTCTTCTCATCTGCCGCGACCTGCACCCGTCGACTGTGGAACCGGTGTTTCCCCTGAAATGGGGAAGTCAGAGACCAGTGATTGGTTTCTTTAGGACAGAGACCATTGAATGGTTTCTTTAGGACAGAGACCAGTGATTGGCCTCTTTAAGAGAGAGACCAGTGATTGGTTTCTTTAGGACAGAGACCATTGAGTGGTTACTTTAGGACAGAGACCAGTAAGTGGCCTCTTTAAAAGAGGGACCATTGATTGGACTCTTTAGAATAGGAGAGTAAAAAAAAGGGTGATCCAATAAAAGTGTTGATTATTAATTCATTTGTTTTCAGAGTTGTAAATATTCATCTGGGGCTGAAGTTCTCCTGATCCAGGTTGACTCAGGTCAAAGGGTTAATGTGGTGAATTCAAAGAAATCTACTGTTGCCACCGTATTTCATCATGTGAAAACCACCTGTTCCAGCGTTAAAGTGTTTCTAAAGTCCTATTCAGACGGGATTAGGACGTGGGGTAAAATAGTCTTACCTCAGAACGTCTGTGATATAAATGGTCAGTTCACACAGGATTAAGAAATCCCTGTATTCCACCAGGAGTGGGAGGGGTTACTGGATTTACGCACTATGTCACCTCTCGGGTACATACTTGCCAACTCTCCCGATTCACACAGGAGACTCACGATTTTTAACCTTATCTTCTGCGGTGCAAAGAAATCGAGGTATTCATAATTTTAGACCCTACCAAAATGGAGTTATGGGCAGGAGAGGGGGGTGTGCCGCTTAAAAGAGCCCTAGTGAAACACATTCAGCAGCTCGGGTCCCGTCTCTGTAAAGGCCCAGTGCAAGGCTACGGCAGAGACAAAAATCTGCTGCTCACACTCTTAAAACATTGTGTCTAATGTTTTTTCTATTATTTAAATAAATAAAAAAACTTGTATTGGGAAAATAGGTGTTGTTTTAAATGTGCTATATAAATCAACTTTGAGTATAGGTTGTGTTTTAAGCCATAATAGTTTGCTTAAATCATTAAATTCAGAGTTTTTACAATTATAAACTCAATATAGGCTAATAAATATGTGAATAAAATGATATGCATACAATAGTTACAGTTATATATACAGTTATATTCATATTGCTTTGGCAATTTCAGTCAGGGGATTGAAATTTTAAAAAGAATTCACTCACTAAAGAATACAAACATCACTTTGCTTGATTCAAACTGTTAATACAGTCTATACAAATGTTATTTCGGCCAATTTATATACATATATAAGGTTTAAAAGAAGAACTGCGGTTCAGCGTTGGGACGACTCAGGACAGAGATGGATGAAGTGACTCCTGACACACTAAAAAAGAAAAAGGAAAATCTGCTTCGAAGTTGAACCCACGTTGGACGGAGACGTTTTCCTGGTTAAAGCAGCCGCTGTGGTTTCCACCGTGTCTTTTTTAAAGTGTGCAATGTTGAAAACAGCCACTTCAGTCAGTGGTGCACACTTTTTAATTTGATTTGACTGAATGCATTTCAGCGTAACTGCCTTATTATTTAGCCTCCTGGTCTCATTTCAACTATTAAAACTGCTGTTTTTTTCACTGTCCTTTAATGAATTTATTGAATATCAAAGAAACAACATTTTCAGAACCAGGTTCCTTCATCAGGTTTAAAATACAAGGCAAGAAATGACAGATTACACCATGGGCCGATAAACCGATGAAAACAATATCCTTATTTTTCACAACCCAATGATGGAAAGTATATCACAAATCTAACTAAATACGAAACTAAAGGAAAGAATTTATTATTTAAGAGTGATGCTCAAAAAACATGGGAATTACATATTAACAATATGACGGAAAAGCTACATACATTTTCCAAAGGGTCGTATTTAGACGGGATAAGTGTCACCTGATGTATATTTTCAGGGTAATTTTACAGGAATTGAAAACTGGCGTCATTTTTACTGAAATTCTCCAGAATATTTCCTGACATGGTGCATTCAGACGGGACTAAAACCTCTGGAAAAATGACTGTACCCTACGTCCCCATAGGGCTAAATAAAGCATATGAAATGTTTGTAAATAGACATGTTTTTTTATTTAATAATTCTGGTTCCAGCATGAACAGAAAGAACATTACATGTGTGATCAAAAGGCTGTGACGCCCATCCGCTGATGAGCATTTAAATGAATGAGTCAGTAGTTTATTAAGACACACTATTTTGTGGGGCTCCAGGAGTCGAACCTGCAATACGGAGAATTATATCTTCTCTCTGACCGACACAGAGGGACAAAGAGACCAACACACAGCTGATGAGAAAGACCTCCAGGTGACCAGAAGTGTCAAACGTATTCAAATTCATTACTCAAGTGGAAGTATAGATACTAGGGTTTAGAGAGACTTCTGTAGAAGTATAGATACTAGGGTTTAGAAATAGTTCTGTAGAAGTATAGATACTAGGGTTTAGAAAGACTTCTGTAGAAGTATAGATACTAGGGTTTAGAAAGAGTTCTGTATAAGTATAGATACTAGGGTTTAGAAAGAGTTCTGTAGAAGTATAGATACTAGGGTTTAGAAAGAGTTCTGTAGAAGTATAGATACTAGGGTTTAGAAAGACTTCTGTAGAAGTATAGATACTAGGGTTTAGAAAGACTTCTGTAGAAGTATAGATACTAGGGTTTAGAAAGAGTTCTGTAGAAGTATAGATACTAGGGTTTAGAAAGAGTTCTGTAGAAGTATAGATACTAGGGTTTAGAGAGAGTTCTGTAGAAGTATAGATACTAGGGTTTAGAAAGAGTTATGTAGAAGTATAGATACTAGGGTTTAGAAAGACTTCTGTAGAAGTATAGATACTAGGGTTTAGAAAGAGTTCTGTAGAAGTATAGATACTAGGGTTTAGAAAAATAGTTCTGTAGAAGTATAGATACTAGGGTTTAGAAATAGTTCTGTAGAAGTATAGATACTAGGGTTTAGAAATAGTTCTGTAGAAGTATAGATACTAGGGTTTAGAAAGACTTCTGTAGAAGTATAGATACTAGGGTTTAGAAAGACTTCTGTAGAAGTATAGATACTAGGGTTTAGAAAGACCTATGTAGAAGTATAGATACTAGGGTTTAGAAAGACTTCTGTAGAAGTATAGATACTAGGGTTTAGAAATAGTTCTGTAGAAGTATAGATACTAGGGTTTAGAAAGACTTCTGTAGAAGTAAAGATACTAGGGTTTAGAAAGACTTCTGTAGAAGTATAGATACTAGGGTTTAGAAAGACCTATGTAGAAGTATAGATACTAGGGTTTAGAAGTACTTCTGTAGAAGTATAGATACTAGGGTTTAGAAAGACTTCTGTAGAAGTATAGATACTAGGGTTTAGAAAGACTTCTGTAGAAGTATAGATACTAGGGTTTAGAAAGACTTCTGTAGAAGTATAGATACTAGGGTTTAGAAAGACTTCTGTAGAAGTATAGATACTAGGGTTTAGAAAGACTTCTGTAGAAGTATAGATACTAGGGTTTAGAAAGACTTCTGTAGAAGTATAGATACTAGGGTTTAGAAAGACCTATGTAGAAGTATAGATACTAGGGTTTAGAAAGACTTCTGTAGAAGTATAGATACTAGGGTTTAGAAATAGTTCTGTAGAAGTATAGATACTAGGGTTTAGAAAGACTTCTGTAGAAGTATAGATACTAGGGTTAAGAAAGACTTCTGTAGAAGTATAGATACTAAGGTTTAGAAATAGTTCTGTAGAAGTATAGATACTAGGGTTAAGAAAGACTTCTGTAGAAGTATAGATACTAGGGTTTAGAAATAGTTCTGTAGAAGTATAGATACTAGGGTTTAGAGAGACTTCTGTAGAAGTATAGATACTAGGGTTTAGAGAGACTTCTGTAGAAGTATAGATACTAGGGTTTAGAAAGACTTCTGTAGAAGTATAGATACTAGGGTTTAGAAAGACTTCTGTAGAAGTATAGATACTAGGGTTTAGAAAGACTTCTGTAGAAGTATAGATACTAGGGTTTAGAAATAGTTCTGTAGAAGTATAGATACTAGGGTTTAGAAAGACTTCTGTAGAAGTATAGATACTAGGGTTTAGAAAGACTTCTGTAGAAGTATAGATACTAGGGTTTAGAAATAGTTCTGTAGAAGTATAGATACTAGGGTTTAGAAATAGTTCTGTAGAAGTATAGATACTAGGGTTTAGAAAGACTTCTGTAGAAGTATAGATACTAGGGTTTAGAAATAGTTCTGTAGAAGTATAGATACTAGGGTTTAGAAATAGTTCTGTAGAAGTATAGATACTAGGGTTTAGAAATAGTTCTGTAGAAGTAAAGATACTAGGGTTTAGAAATAGTTCTGTAGAAGTATAGATACTAGGGTTTAGAAATAGTTCTGTAGAAGTATAGATACTAGGGTTTAGAGAGACTTCTGTAGAGTTCTAATAGTGTGTGTGTGTGTGTGTGTGTGTGTGTGTGTGTGTGTGTGTGTGTTTTGAACTATGACGAGCCCTGATAAAATGCAGAAATTTAATTGGAGCAACAAGGAGGAAAAAAATGTAAAAGTAAATAATAAAATAATAAAATAAACAAATTGAGAATTGAATGAAAAACTGGTCTTTTAATGCTAAACTGCTTTAAGACAAACACTTTTGCCAAAGCTCTAACAAGTCTGGGCAGCAGTGGAGACTAAAGAAAAACGATTTCATCTCTTTGAAGCAGTGATGGGATGTCGGCAAAACTCATATAAGTTGAGTTTTGTCAGCAGTACACATCGTATTCCACCACTAGGGTTAAAGCTGCAGTGGAGGCACTTGAAGCCAGCATCTGTCACTGTGGTATGGAGCAGGGCCTTCAGAGGGCCCCTGGTGCAGGTGTGGCCCAACAACTGCAAGAGAAGAGGTTGGAGTTGAGCTCCTTCCTGCAGGAAAGGGTGAAGGGAGCTTTGGTCAGGTCTCGCTTCCTCCAGCTCAGGGATATGGACGCTCCAGACTCCTTCTTTTTCAGTTTGGAGAGATCTACTGCGCGGAGGAGTCAGATGGGCCTGTCTCAAGCTACCAGGAGGGAGAACAACTGTGCGCCTCCTGCTAAACTTTCTGTCCGGTGCTGCTAAGGTGGCCATCTGGCTGACAAGTATAGGAACCGGTTCCAGGATGGTGGTTGTGTGGAGCCGGTGCCTGTTCTGACAGGATTGGTGAAAGCCAGACTGAGGGTGAATCACACCCATTACACAATGATGGACAATGTGCAGGCCTTCAGCCACATGTGGGCTGTTGGGGAGGTGCTGTGCTCTGTGAGGAGGGATGGAGAGCTGCTCATTAATGTTTAATATCAGTTTATTGATGGTCCACTGGTTTGAATGGTTGTATTTCTTTTTGTTTGAGGTAAAAATCATTGGGTGTATCCCTGAAATAGTGAAATAAATGGATATGGAAAACCTCCCCTCTCCTCTCCTCTCCTCTCCTCTCCTCTCCTCTCCTCTCCTCTCCTCTCCTCTCCTCTCATCTCCTCTCATCTACTCTCCTCCTCTCCTCTCCTCTCCTCTCCTCCTCTCCTCCTCTCCTCCTCTCCTCCTCTCCTCTCCCTCATCCATCCGCGCCCCCGAGGACGGACCGCGCTCCTCTCTACCCCGCCCGGCTGCGCGCTGTGTGTGATGCGTTGTGGTGGAGAGGGACCGCGGGGAGGGGGAGCGCGAGTGCTTGTGTGTGTGTGTGTGTGTGTGTGTGTGTGTGTGTGTGTGCAGTTTGTAGAGTGTATCAGAGAGAGAGAGAGAGGGAGCACGGAGCACGGAGCGGCAGCAGCGGCAGCAGCGAGTACAGTTTCCTCTCCCACTCTTCCACACTAACATCAGAGACGATGCGTGGTGCCTCGCGTGTCCGGCACTAGAACACAAGGTAAGAGTGGTTTTCCTTCACACACTCCTCCTCCGCCTTTGGTGCGTTTTTGTTTGTTTGTTGGTTGGTGTGTGTGTGTGTGTGTGTGTGTGGTGCGCACTTGCTCCCGTGCGCCGCTGACTGTGCCCGTGGACACGACCATGTGGAGCTGAAACTAGAGTGTCTCCGTGGAAGTGCCGCTGTGCCTTAAAGCCCGGAGATGGGCAAGTGTCCGCGCCTGTGCTGTGACAGGCTTTAATATGTGCAGTGAGATTTAAAAAACCTGCTCCACGCAGACAGGGTGGTGTTTCCACCCGGGAGCATCCGTGCCCTATATTCCCAGCCTGAAGTTTTGTGGGAGCGTGAGTGAAATGCTAAAGATGTTGCGGCTTTTCTCAGTCAGATGCTCTCAGACTGAGCTCCTGCCCCGGCGCGTACATCCAAAGTGCCTCCCCGCCTAATGAGCGTCACTGCCCGGCGTGGCCCCCCAGAGGGAGTCCGTGCAGCCCCGGGAGCGCTGGGATTGTGTGTGTGTGTGTGTGTGTGTGTGTGTGTGTGTGTGTGTGTGTGTGTGTGTGTGTGTGTGTGTGTGTGTTCCGTGGCACAGAGCAACAGCACCAACAACTCTTTGACATCTGTGCTGCTGGAGCTGCAGAGACAACCGTGAATCACACATCTGCACTTTTTTAATATAATGTGTGTTTTCTGTCGGGTGTGTGTGTGTGTGTATGTGTGTGTGTGTGTGTGTGACATGAACTGGGGAGAATATCAAACGTCTCCTAAATGGTCCATCATCTGGAGGTTCGGTTTTGCGTGTGTGTGTGTGTGTGTGTGTGTGTGTGTGTGTGTGTGTGTGTGTGTGTGTGTGTGTGTGTGTGTGTGTGTGTGTGTGTGTGTGTGTGTGTGCGTGCGTGCGTGTGTGGTGGTGATACTGCGCCTCTCGGCTGCGGAGACCAAGTGTCAAGTCAGCAGAAAGAAACCTGCCACTTCTGATTGGACTGTCAAAATAAAAGCATGCTGTTAAACGTGCTTTTAGAGCCTTAATGTGAGTGTGCACTCTTATTTGATGTCGTTAGTGCAGTGTGATTATATTTAATCCACACGGTTTCATACAATATGCTCTTTCGTAGTGTCTCTTGGGTTGGTGCATCAGCAGAATTACAGTTATTCTCTCTTTCAGAATATTATCTTTGGATTATTGTGTTGCTATGGAGGCACTAAATGTGAGGAGTTTTTATGCACATGTGCATTTTCTAAGTATTGGTCACTGATCTGCACTAATAATTATATAAATGACATAAATTCCAGTGGCAGTGTCTTTTTCGGCAAATCCACAGCTTGAATAAGCCATCAAGACATTTTATTTTTTATTTTTCATATAACAACTATTAGCAGAGATATCCCAGACACTGATTAGCTCGGGGCAGTACGGTGAAGACATTCAAAGGTCTTTTTTAACCACTAATGCTGCTGAAAATAACAGCAAACCTCTGCAGCAGCATGAGAAGAGTCCCTACACACAAAACAAAGCACCAACAACGTAGTTAGTGAACCTGGAGTTTATTAAAGAGTGTTTTAAAGACTTACCTACTGGCCCCTGTACCAGCTCCTCTCATAGTAAAGTCCATTCAAGTGGATTACCAAAGTCAATCCCAAAGGAAGGAGCCCATTGGTGCTTTGTTTCCTGTGTAGGGACTCTTCTCATGCTGCTGCAGAGGTTTGCTGTTATTTTCAGCAGGATTAGTGGTTAAAAAAGACCTTTGAATGCGGAGGATTTTACGCCAAAATTACACTTTAAGTCTGCGTATATATATATATTATTATAATATTAGATGAGCTGTATCAGCTGTGTGATTACTGAGGATTTCATTTCCCTGCATCAATGAGGCTGCATCTCTATTATATCAGTGTTTTTCTTTAATGTAAACATTTTTAAGCTTTTATCTTGAAAACTACTTTGCTCATCTTCCGCCTTCTTCCGGTCTCTATCTGTCAACCTTGACGCAGCGGAGTGGTGTGTCCGAGCAGGGCTCCGGCTCAGGTTGGGCTGCTCCATTCATGTCTCTCCACCCTAATGTGTCCCGACAGCAGTCCCTTACCTCCTCCCGTATTCTCCTCCCCACTCCCCGCTTCATTTCACCTTTTAGGGGGGGTGGGGGGGTGCAGACACGCTCACTGCTGTTGCGTAACCGTGCGTCCTGACCGGATACAGACCACAACTGTGCACATGTATGAAGGAAATCCAAATAAAGGCCCAACAATTTGCACGCATGCATGTCACATCTTTCACCCTGTAGAGTTTTAATTGCTCTCAGATTGTGCTGTGGATGACTGGAGCTGTGTGTGAGCTGTAGGCACATCTGCAGGGCACACACAGGTGATGCACAGCACTTGAATCCAAATTTACAACGGTTGATGCATTCAGTGTGAAGTCCGGCTGTAGTTTTAATGAGGGGGGTGGTTCTGTCATCGGCCGGGCTGCAGCAGAGAAGGAACGGAGATAGAGAAGGGAAGTGGAGATCCTCCTCCTCCTCCTCCTCCTCCTCCTCCTCCTCCCGTGCACAGAAGCTGCAGCGGGGCTTCCCTGGGCTTTTCCTTTCTCTCTGTCTCTGCAGTTTTTCCGGGGCTTCCCTTGTTTTTCCCTGCACCAGCCCTCCGCCCAGCCCTCCCTCCATCCATCCATCTCTCTGTCAATGAGGCCGTACAACTCCCCTCCCTCCCTCCATCTTTGAAGGAAAAGGGCTGTAAGGTGCAGATGCAGCAGTAGAGAAACAGCCGAGCACCTGCAGGAGCGTCACAGGGGTAAAGTGGATTAGACGTCCCTGATGTTTTAGGAAGGATCAAACTAAGTGGACGGTGTGTTTCCGGCTGCTCGGGCAGCAGTTTGGAACGATGACACTTGAGTTTTTGTTTGCATGTTTAGCTTCTGAGCAGAATCCAAGCTTCACCTCTCCGTTGGCTGATGGATTATTCATTAACGCTCCTCCTTCCTCTCTCTGGTTCCTTCTCTCTTCCTCTTCTCCATTATCTCCAAGCTCTCTCTCTCTCTCTTTCACTCTGGCTTCCTTCTGTCTTCTCCCTCCCCGCCTCTCGTCTCCTCCCATCCGTTTTTTTCCCCTGGAGCCTTTGGCAGATTCTCTTATCATGAGCCACGGCACACACACACACACACACACACACACACACACACACACACACACACACACACACACACACACACACGTGGGGACATTTGTTGGCCTGTTTTCTGCATCTTCTAACCTTTATTTACCTTGGGGGGCGTTGTGCTGCTCTTTCATCACAATCGCACATTTACAAATCACACTCGGGGAAAAAAAAAGCTCCATCAGCACAACCACACCACAGCCGTGTGCAGTTGTCGGCCGATGCATACTCTCCTACTCTGCTGTGAAGGCGATAACTCTCCCATCTGTCACCCGATGCGACGGAGCGATGCTGGGGTCAAGTCTCACATCCGGTGCGTGGCCGGGAATCAGACTTTGTCCCTCCCGTTGTTCCTCTTCCACCATCTGCCTGTTACCGATCTCAGAACCCTTCGCCACAAGCTAGTTGACATTTTTTGAGTCTGTATGGTTCGAATCCCGGCTGGGGCCCTTCTGTGTGGAGTTTGCGTGTTCTGCCCGTGTCTGCGTGGGTTTTCTCCGGGTTCTCCGGTTTCCTCCCACAGTCCAAAGACGTGAAATGAAGTATCCAAATACTACTTTTGCAGTATGAAGTAAAATGCACAATAAAGTGGAACACTATATATATATTTAAAATGCTGTTCTCAGTCACTGTTCGTACATCTAGGGCTGCCTCTACAGAGAAAGTCAGGCAACATAGTATAGAGAGCAAGACAATCTACATAGGGAGAAGGTCGGGGTGGATGCATGGGTCAAACAAATAGGACTTTCACCAGGAGACCACTTTTCGTGTCCCATGTGAAAGCTAAAGTCAATGTGATTTACTTTAAACTTAGGTTCATTGATGACTCTAAGTCGCCCGTAGGTGTGAATGGTTGTCTGTCTCTGTTCGTCTCTATGTGTCCTGTGATAGACTGGCGTCCTGTCCAGGGTGGACCCCGCCTCACGCCCGATGTCAGCTGGGATCGGCTCCAGCACCCCGCGACCCCGACAGGGACACGTGGTTGAAGATGGATGGATGGATGGATGGATGTATCCAATCTGAGTTTGCAGTTGCAG
This sequence comes from Echiichthys vipera, assembly GCF_963691815.1. NCBI lineage: Eukaryota > Metazoa > Chordata > Actinopteri > Perciformes > Trachinidae > Echiichthys > Echiichthys vipera. The sequence continues at coordinate 3,529,336 of NC_139830.1, read as the reverse complement.
GACTAATACAACGTGTGAACCCCCCCCCCCAGAAAGAAATGAAAGAGTGACCCATAGAGAAAACTCCAAAAGCATCGATGGTAAACTCAGGGAAAAGATTATCATCCACTCTGTAGCACCAAAGAAAGAGCCCAGCGTGGCTGTTGGAGCGATGATTTGTCAGGGGTCTAATGTTATTACGATTTTTCTAACGTCTTTGGGACGAGGACAGGACGGACGGTCATAACGTGCTTCCTGTTTGAGGTCAATCAGAATTTCAGCCTGCAGAACTTGCTGCGTCTCTTTGTCTTTCGTACTAAATTGAACATAAATGTGTTTTGGATGTTAGCTCGGGCGAAACAAGTTATAAAGAAGCCGCCTTGGGCTCTGGGATATCCTCATTTCTCACTGTTTTCTAATGTTTTATTGATGAAAAGATGAATCGGATCATTGTGAAAAGAGTCACCAGTTGCAGCCTTACGGTGTCTTATCCAAACCAACGAGTCATTGGGCTTCTGTGCACGTTGACTGAAACACAACCCTCTGTTCTTTGGTTCTGAGTGCTCGAACCTGCGACAAAAACTCAACACTAGTTTTAAAAACTCCTGTAGACGAACGAGCATGCAGGTTTAAACACACGGCCGACTGAAGAGGACTAAAGCAGGACCTCTCTACGAGTGTGACACACCGAACGTAAAGAAGACACAAAGAGCAACAAATTAAAGGAGACAAACATGTTTCTCCTTCATTATAATTATTTCTCCATGTTCTTACGTCTCAGCACCTCACCATCCGTCTTCATCCTGTCTCCTGACTCCTCCTCCGTCCTCTCATCTGATTGCCCACTCGGGAGACATTCAGGGCTGTTTCCATGCCTCCAGCCTCTCATCCGGCCTCTTTTCACCGTTTTTAATTACCACAAATGATCCGGCTGATTGGCGCAGGGTAAAATTACGCGTGTGAGTGTGTCAGGTTCATATAAACGGAGACAGGGGGATTGATTTTTTTTGTCTGCAGGGACGGGCACTCTGGAGATTTAGCAGTAAATTTGAGAAGGCGGGGGTGCAGTGATGCGTGAGATACAGCAAACAAGTAAACAAAAACATGGCCGCTCTTCTCCGGCCGCCGCACCTCCAGTTTCGTCGTGCAGGATTAAAAAAAAACAGGTAAACAGACGGACAGAGTCTCCGGAGCGCTGATGTCCGATAACATCCAGGAGATGGACTTTGAGACAGGAAGACGGGCAGAAGACGAAGCCTGAGATGAGATAAAAAGAGCCTGTGAGACAGGAGATGAATGAGGAATCACAACAGCAGAAAGAGCAGAAACATGTCAAACGAGACAGAGAGGCAGACAGACGGATGGACAGACCCGGAGTTCCTCATATTCAGCTGTTTCTTCATGTGTTGACTCCTGGTTTAAAGTCTTTCATGCAAACTCAAATGAACTTGTGCAAGTCCTTTCAATGTTGTCCCCGTGTCTGCGTGGGTTTTCTCCGGGTTCTCCGGTTTCCTCCCACAGTCCAAAGACGTGCAGGTGTTAGGTTCATTAATGACTCTAAATCACCCGTAGGTGTGAATGGTTGTCTGTCTCTGTTCGTCTCTATGTGCCCTGTGATAGACTGGCGTCCTGTCCAGGGTGGACCCCGCCTCACGCCCGATGTCAGCTGGGATCGGCTTCAGCCCCCCGCGACCCCGACAGGGACAAGAGGTTGAAGATGAATGAATGAATGAAGTCCTTTCAATGCAGAGGCCTGATATTTAAATACTCAGACTGATTCAGTGTCTCATCCCTTTTTTCAGTGTTCTGGAAAATGTGATGAAATGAAATCTTCTTCGTGGGTCAAGGTGTTTTTTCTCACATAAACAATCAAACAATCAAGGATCAGGGGAGGACGTCAGACCGGTGACACAAGAGGAGGAAGGGCAAGTGACCTGGAACGAGAGGAGAGTTACCTTTCAAAATAAAACAGGAAATGCTCAAGACAGAAACCCCAAAGACAGGACAGACTCCAACATATTTAAATGAGTTTTCAACTTTAAACTGCAGAGGTGCATTATGGGTCGAGCTGTGCTGTGAGCCGATGTGTGATCTTAGCTTCCTCTCTCTCCACCTCTTCCTTCCTTCTCACCTTTTCACTTAACCTCGGCCGTCCTCTCCTCCTCTGTCCTTCTCTCTAAATGATTTCATCTGTCTGGAATAAATTTTGTCTCACTTACCCTTTCCTGCCTCGCTGTCCCTCTCTCATCCGTCTCTACAGCCTGTGAATATGAATGAGGAGGACGGTGTCGCCCGTTAACCCCGTCTCATGCAAAACCACCTTCCCACTCAACTCGACTGCATTTTCAGTCACGACATGAAAACTGAGGTTGCACCTCGTTTGAATTGAACGAAACAACTCCATCAGGTTCCTGAAAAGAAGATCACGGTTTGGGTTAAAAGAACAAAATAGAATAAGTTCGCTTGTTAAAGCTGCGGTGGGCGAGTCTGGGAGATCGAGTTGACACGTTTTGAATGTTTACAACTCTCACGCCCCTCCCCCTCTACCACCGAGCTCCTCCCCTCCCTCCCATCCAGTGCTCGTCTGTGCGCGTGCACAAGATTCCTTCTCTCATCGATAAACAGTATGGAGTACACGCTACATGGAGGTAGGCTGGCTAAGTGCACAGGATGATACGGGCGCTGTGGATTTTTTTAAAAACCGGATTATTTATGTTGTTCTATCAGAGCAGAGTTTTTGAATCTTTTCATCGACCAAATCTGCAGTAAACACTGCACCTCCGCATCACACCAACGTGAACCTTTCACCGCCATTGTTTGAAATGTCCGCGCATGGTCCCTCCTTCTTTTTTCTACGTCCCAACAGGCGCACAGGAAATGACCTCAGAACCGCCGTAGGCCTCGTGCTCGTACACGTGCAAACGTGCTTTACTAAAGCCCACCTCTCTCAGACGGGCCGTGGACGGCCAGCTGGCCCCAGCTATGCGCGGAGCGGATGCACTCACACTGGTCAAACGCACTAGGCTTTAGCTGAAAAAACGGTTTTGGCCCGGTGCGGAAGGACAGTGTGAGTGCACCCTAGGTCACAGTAGGTCGCACTAGGTCACCTTCTCTGACGGTGAGGTGAAAAGCCGGTTCCTAAATCTAAAGGTGTGTGTGTCTCGAGTCAAGCGCAGAAGCAAGAGGTTCTTTACGTACACACACACACACACACACAAACTTGAGTGTTGTGCTGCAGCACAGAAGCAAAATGTATGTTTATTATTGATGCAACAATCCAAAACAATGACCTCAAAGGTAATCTGCTGAAAGCGTATATTGACCTGAATGTGACCACGATGTAGTGACTCTATCCAGCGTGGTCTGCCTGTGGCGAGGGGGAGGAGCCTCTCTGCATCAGCTGTGTGTGTTCACGGACAGGAAACGCAGATAACTTGAACCTGAACTTGACATCCAAAAGAGAGTCTTTAGTCCTTTCTGCTCAAGGAGATTTGTTTCTGCAAATATTACTTTTGATAAGAGGAACAAGCGCTGAGTCATAAATGAATACAATGTGTGTATCGCAGTCTCCGTACTCTTCCTCTGCTCTGGCCCCGGTGTTTGTGCATCAGTCTGTTTTTCTCTGTACTTGAGGGATCGTGCATCATTAGCGCGTGTTCTTACCTGTGTGTGTGTGTGTGTGTGTGTGTGTGTGTGTGTGTGTGTGTGTGTGTGTGTGTGTGTGTGTGTGTGTGTGTGTGTGCGTGCGTGCGTGCGTGCGTGCGTGCGTGCGTGCGTGCGTGCGTGCGTGCGTGCGTGCGTGCGTGCGTGCGTGCGTGTGTGTGTGTGTGTGTGTGTGTGTGTGTGTGTGTGTGTGTGTGTGTGCTCAGAGGCCTCCAGAGGCACTGAGGCTGATGGAGGAGAGTTTACAGCCAACACCAGAATCAGCTGCAGGGCCTCTCATGACCAGCTCTTTCCATCTCTTCTCCTCTCTTCTTTCATCCCTCCATCCTTTTTTATTCGTCCGCCCCTTCGGCTCTCTCGACCTTCTTCCCCTTGTCTTTTCTGTATTTGTCCTTTTTTTTTTTTTATCTCTCGTCCACTTGCTTCCCTTTCATCCCTCCTCATCCGTCATCTAATCTTTACCTCCTTCTCGTCCTCCTCCTTTCCTCCCATCTATTAAATGACTTTTTCTTCTGCCTTCTCTTTCAACAGCTCGTTTGTCATCCTCTTCTCTCTTACTCACCTCCCTCTTTCGTGCTCTTTCCCTTCATCTCTCCTTTCAACTCCTCCATCCCTCCATCCTTTCCCTCCCTTTTCTCCTCCTATGTCCTCATCATTCCTTTTTCCTTCATTGTTTCCTTTATTCTGTCTTTCCCCCCCCTCTCCTCTCATCCTCTGCCCTCCTTCTCTGTTCTCCAGTATCTTCTCCTCCCTTTCCCCTCACACTCTGCTCCCACACTTGACTCCTCCGCCCGTCACCCGCGGGTGTGCAGCGAGCGGTGTCGGTGCAGCGAGCGTTGTCAGTGCAGTGTGGTCGACCCTCTGCAGCTCTCGTGTGGGCAGCGGCAGGTCGGGTTGGCTCTGAGTGGACTGTGGGTTTGAAGGATGGTGATTTCTCGCCTCTCTGTGATGTTAATTCAATGACCGGAGATGAAAGGCGCCCGCTCCACGACCCTCTCCTTTTCTGGCTCCTCGTGTTCCTCCTTCTCTGAGCCACGGGCTTCACCTCCTCTCCCATCTGTTTAACACCCGTGGATATTCGTCCTCTCCATGTCTGACTGATAAGAATCTGAAATGAGAAGCACTTAGCAGGTTTAATGGTCACCATGGGCACCATTTTAGCACGGTAGCATGCTAACATTTGATAATAGCTGATGGGAATGTCTGTAGTTTTGCAGGTAGTTGGTCGTAAACCAAAATATCGGACGATGATGGTGCAACAACAAAGTCATTTAGGGGCCGTGAGTATGACTATCATCCTCACGTAACCGCAGTTGTGGCTCCAGGGTGAACTTTTTGGAAAGGTCCGGTTTCTAATTCTTTGTCTACATTGTTTGACGCCACACTGTGCGATGGTGAACAGTCGTCGTTGTATCCATGGAGACGTCTGGAGCGCTCTAGACGTGACCAGCTGACGGAGTTGCTGTTATGGAAGACCGAGCCACAATACTGCTGCTGATTATCAAGTTCTCAGCACTTTGTGTGTGTCTCAGGGCGCACTCCCACTGTGCATATGTACCGTGCCCTGTGCTTTAGGGTACCCTCTCCCCCCGCTGGCTAGGCCCGTTTGTACTCACACTACCTGGGCATCTGCGAATGCTTCTTGCTGCCTATACGTCATCACGCCGTAACACGTCACACGCATTGATGACGTCATCGCGATGTGTAGCTTTGTTTACAAAAACGCACGGTCTTTTGGCCACATAATGCAAAGCAGAGCAGAAAACATGGTAACGTTTTTGTGATGCGTCACGACCCCGTTTAGTCGACGTTGCATGGTCCCTCCTTCTTTTTTCTATGTCCCAACAGGCGCACAGGAAATGACCTCAGAACCGCCGTAGGCCTCGTGCTCGTACACGTGCGCACGCTCGTGCTCGTACATGTGCAAACGCGCTTTACTAAAGCCCACCTCTCCCAAACGGGCCGTGGACGGAAAGTGTGCCGCTCCTAGACGTGGTACGGTTGCACTCACACTGGTCAAAGGAACTAGACTCTAGTCGTGAAACGTGCTTGGGCACGGTACGGATGGACAGTGTGAGTGCGCCCTCACTGTCAGTTAATTTTTCCAGCCTTGTGATTGGCTAAAATGGCCTTCCTGTTAGGAGCGCTATCACCACCTACTGCTTTGGCATGTGCATGATAGTGTTTGAGGCGGATTTTGCAGATTCATGTGGACGGAGATATTTTTTATCACACCGGTGGTGTGGATGGGAATTTTCTTCTTAACCTGGGGCCATAAAAGTTAGGTTTGGAAATGACCCGTGTTCGTGTGGACCAGGCCTTATTCATCCTGGGGGGAACATCAATTCTCAAATGGTTCATGGAAACCATCCAATAGCTGTCATCTCACATGACGACATCATGGTGATGCTATGTAAAGTAAGATGAGATGTACTTTACTGCAGTGATCCAGAGATAAAACAGACTAAATATCCTTACCTTCCTCCTCCCTGCCTGACTGACTGACTGACAGATTCAATATCTGCCCAGTCATCCTTTACTCTTCTCTTCACACGTCCTCCACCCTCTCTCTTCTGAGCCCTGCACCTCCACTTTACCTCTCTGCGTGACTGACAGGCAGTAAATGTGTCCACTCGTGCGTGTCCTAGCTCTCCTCTGGGATCAAGAGAAGGACAAGGAGAGTTATTGTGGTTAGTGAAGTCATATGGCACCACACGAGTCGTTTGAGATCACTACCAGGGATGTCGAGAAAAACTATATTTAATACACAGTTCGTCTAATTAAGTATATTAAAGGAATACGCCATTGAAAATTATTATTATTTCCCCACAACTTTGCTCAATACCCTGCTTGCTTGTCATGCTGTTTGATGCTAAATGTAGTCCACTCCAGCCCGAGTACGTTTCCTTCGGTCCTCGACTCGAAGCCGCTCCTCGCTGCTTAATATCTCTCCGTGCTCAGCCCAGACTTCCCCTCACTCGGGCTGTTCTCATGCATGCTACGTACATATACAACGAAAAGTAATGTGCAGTAATTCCTGTGTATTCCACGGATTAACAGCATGGGAAGTAGTATAAGCTGCCGTTCATGTGTCTGACCTATTCAACCAAACACCAACCTATGTTTTAATCCTAACCGTCACCTTTTGTTGGCTAGAACCGGTCACATAACGGTAGTTAACTGACACCAAAAGCAACAGTCGTGGTCCGCTTCTGGTCCGTCACCGCCTCGTGGTTGACTTCCATACAAGCCCAAATTTTTGTAAGATATCTTATGATATTGATTAATGAAAACATGGCAAATGCTTTCGTCCATCTTGCGCCCGTCCCTCTAGCGCACGGTGGTGTGGTGGTTAGCACTGTCGCCTCACAGCAAGGTTTGAATCCCAGACTGGGGCCCTTCTGTGTGGAGTTTGCATGTTGTCCCCGTGTCTGCGTGGGTTTTCTCCGGGTTCTCCGGTTTCCTCCAACAGTCCAAAGACGTGCAGGTGTTCGGTTCATTGATGACTCTAAATCACCCGTAGGTGTGAATGGTTGTCTGTCTCTGATTGTCTCTATGTGCCCTGTGATAGACTGGCGTCCTGTCCAGGGTGTTCCCCGCCTCACGCCTAATGTCAGCTGGATCAGCTCCACCCCCCATCGACCCCGGGAAGATGATGGATGATAGATCCTGCAAACCTGATGATGAGAATATGCTGCCTTGCTCCGATCAAATTGCTCAACGCTCGCTCCAACAAAAGAAAAAGAAGCTGCGTTGTATCCTCCATGTCGCCAGTGTACGGAGCTCCTCGCCCACCTGCTCGCAAAAAGTCTGCTGTGTGACTGCTTATTTAAATCTAAGAGTCCTTTCACAGCATTATATCGAACGGTCATGTTACACAGGTCATGTCACGGTAGCTTTTGGTGCCTAAACTTAACCATCCGTCATATTTCGTAAGGGACCAAAGAACCGTTGAAGAGAAGACGTTGATGTGTGTGGGTGGAGACAGAAGCTGCAGTGTTTGATTACATACAGTACTCGTGTTGTTTTGGACATCTCAGTGTACTTTTAGTGACTTTCTCTCTGCTGTGAAACGTTGACACTATTGAAATTCATCATCACTGCATGAATTCACGCTGACCACAGTCTCTGTTTCTCAGAGGAAGCGAACTGTGCTCAGAGTCGACACGGAGTGAGTGCCAGAGTCTCTTATTGTTACTCCGGCTCCTTCTGCGCAGCCAAGAGTGATTGTGCTTTTGCTGTAATGGCCCCGTCTCTTCAGAGCCGTCTCTCCCCCTTTTGTTAGATTAGCTGGGTCTGCTCCAAATCCGTCTCCGCTGACTGGTCCTTCCCTGAACAACAGCTGTGAATCATTTGTCGTCTAAGGTCGTTAATTATAAAATCAATAGTGTCGAAGGAACCGAAGCTGTAAAAACAACAGCAAAGACGACGCAGCAGTAGCATGCAGCTAACGTTAGCTTAACCGCTGCACTTTCTGAGACACCTCAGCTGTGTTTAAAATCATTCCCTCACTCACTCACTCATTCCCTATATAGTGTTTATTGAATAGTGCACTATATAGGGAATGACCAGACCAGATTTCGGACACTACACTGGAATTTTCCAACAAATCGTTGCGTCAGTAGATTCGCCGGAGCATCATGTAAACAAACAGAGCTGTGAACCCGTTTTTCAGTCTGTTTATGATACAAACCTGCTCTCAGGAGGACGGTCAAAGGTCGTACTAATGTTCGGGTCAATTTCAATGTTAAATCCCAAATAAAAAGTTGAAATTTGAAGGTGTTAAAGTGGGGTTTTGGCAACATCGGTTGTGTGTCCTGATTGCGAGCTGTAATAGCTCACAGCTGACAACGGCTGTGGCCCAGTTAGTAGAGCGAGTCGGGGAATATCCAAAGGGTCGGCGGTTCCATACTTGTGTTCTTGGGCAAGACACGTCACCAACCTTGCCGCGTGTGAATGTGCATGTCTGCTGCATGTTTGAGGAAGCGGTTGGAGGGGCCGCAGGCGCTGATTAGCAGCCACGTGTCACCAGTTATCAGCTGTGATACTATCATAGTTTATCACCACCAAGTACGTCTGTGTGAATGAATGTAACGTGGATTCTGTAAAGACCCGTGAGGACTGAAAATACAATCCATTATTTATTTCACAAGCGAGTAACAGCAGCGAGCTCATGAGTCACGGTTGTTGGTATCATCAGTTAGCTCTCTGGCGACCGTTAGCACCTCTTCTGCTTCTTCTTCTCCTTTGGTAAAACACGACCGCATTGCATTGTGGTATACGGGAGTACAATGTAGTGCAGTGTATAGGTGTATGTACACTCAAATTACTTTTTTTTGGTTATTTTAAAGTGGACTATATAGTGAATGAAATGAACCCCGGAGAATTCAAACACCACTACAAAATGGCGCACACACTATAAAGTGAGCTTCTTCTGTGATAGGGAACGGTTTCGAACACAGCTCATGAGTCTGAGATGATGGCAGAACAACAGACGTGTCACATGCTCCTGCTCCCCTGCAGAAACATTTTTACAGTACGTAAACAAACTAAGAACGCACCATAAAGCTGTAGGCTTCATGGTGCATTCAGGTGCACCTCGGAGAAACTTACACAGTTGTCCTAAAGAACTGTTCTGGCTTCTAGAAGAACAACAGATGACGGGGTAAGAAGACGATAAAAAGACGACGTCACATAAAAGCAAGTCTATAAAAATGTGTCTTAAAAAGATGATTCACTGATTCAGCAAGCCTTCGCTCCAAATAGAAATGGTCATATTGAATCACCGCCCGCCCTTAGCGTCTTCTGTAGTAGTTTTATTAATATGTGTTACACGTATATATGTATATATTATATACATTTGAGAACACACACTCACACACACATCCTCCGCCCTCCTTTAACAGATTGCTGTGCTCACAGACGGAGACGGATCACCCGCTGAGATGACCATCATACCCCACCCAACACACACACACACACACACACACACACACACACACACACACACACACACACACACACACACACACACATGCACACACACACACACACACACACACACGTATGCATGCACAAACAGACACGATACACCCCACACCCCACTGGTCCGCCCACACACAGTCATTGGTCTCAGCCCAGGAACTGTGACACCAGCTGTCCCCCTATTGGCTGTTGTCCTGCTGTAGGAAGTGTGTGTGTGTATGTGTGTGTGTGTATGTGCGTGTGTGTGTAGGGGGTGGTATGGCGAGGTCTCTCACTTTCACTCAATCTCTTCCCGTCAGTCTCGCCCACTCTTGTACATCCAGGGTCTGGAGCTGAGGCTCACCCAGAGGACCGACACGAGAGCAGATTAAACATCCTGCGTCATCAGCTTTACACAGAACTCATTAAGACCTACGACGGGAGGGAGAGACACAAACAATGGTGCTGCGCAGAAGATAAAACAGTACACGTTCTAAATCCATCTATCACCGCAGATAAACGCCCCCTCCTCCCTTTTATTTCTTTGCTCATTGTGTGTGAATGTGGGTCTGTTGTTATAATCATTCGTCAAAGTGTCCCTCTTGTAATGCAGCCTGAAAAGACTAAAATTGCAGCCGCACATCCAAAAGATGTGGTTAAAATGGGCTCTTTTTTTGCATTATGACTTGCTCACCTATCTTTCGGACATTCTTGACTTGATTCTTTCATCTTTTCTTTCTCATTTCCGCGTGTGGCTGTTTGCTCACGGCCCTGCAGTCTCACGCCCTTTTGTGTGGATTGGCGACCACACGCTTTCAACTTGCGAAAAAACGCGGAGGTGCGGACAATTCAGCGGTTTAAGCAACCGTCACGAGTCAGGCGCAGACTTTTCTCAGGATTTTTCTGAGAAACAAATTTAGGAAGATATTGGTGAATGAGGCTCAGTGTTTCTCACCAAATTTGACACATTTAACCTGCTCGCGCCTGAAAAGATTGCTTCAGACTGACCGTGCGTGCAGTTGATCCTTTAGCACAGGGGTGTCAAAGTGATTCAGTCACGGGCCGCTGTGGCTGCAGGTTTTCATTCCAACCAAGCAAAAAACAGCAATAATAGAGCGTCACCTTTAAACCGAGGGAAGACTTCGCAACGGCAACTAACATCACTATCAAGAAGAGCTGTTTCTGTCGTGATTCTGTCCAAAAGTCGGCCATTTTGGGATTTTGACAAAGGTGAACTGGGAAAAAAAGCCTTATTCAGTTCCAGCTGTATGTTGGTGGAGCGCCACCTACTGTACCGGAGGAAGAGTTACTCCGTCATTTTACCATTCAACCCCCTTTCATGTAAACAAGGGGAACTTCATCATTCCCTAAACCTGGAAAGAACATTTTCAGGTGACTGATGTGCATGGAAACGCACTGACTCAGATCACCTCTGTAAACCTGTAGGTGTGTGTTTAGTTTGAAGCTTGACGTGCTAAAGCAAAACACACAAAAAAACACACCTGACTTGAGTCATGCAATCCCCTTAATTGTCTTGTCTTTGTTGGATCAGGTGTGTTTTTGCTTGGTTGGAATGAAAACCTGCAGCCACACACACACACACACACACACACACACACACACACACACACACACACACACACACACACACACACACACACACACACAGCCCTTTACTGGATCACTTTGACACCCCTGCTTTAGCAAGTCAAGCTTCAAACTAAACACACACCTACATGCTTACAGAGGTGATCTGAGTCAGTGTGTTTTCATGCACATCAGTAACACGAAAATGGTCTTTCCCCTGAAGTTCCCCTTGTTTACATGAGGGGGTTGAATGGGAACATGACGTTGTAACTCTTCCTCCGGTACAGTAGGTGGCGCTCCACCAACATACAGCTGGACTGAATACGGCTTTTTCCCTGTTGACCTTTGTCAAAATCACAAAATGGCCGACTTTTGGACAGAATTGTGATCTAAACAGATCTTCTTGGTAGTGATGTTAGTTGCCGTTGCAAAGTAAAGGTAACGCTCTATTATCGTTGGTTTTTTTCATGTTATCGGCGCAGTTGCTTCCTGATTTATTCTATTTCCTGGTCAAAAGCCACCGCCGCGGAGTGGGGAGCATGCGCAGACGAGAAACCAGATAATAGCCTGAGAACGCTGTTAATCAAAACTCACATCTTCACCAGCAGCTTGGCAAACTTCCTCATTTGCTGCGTCCACAAAGAAACTCCACGCAGGAGCGTTTCTGATGCACATGGGAGAAGTGATTCTTCTGGGCTTTCTGCCAGAGTGGGTTTATCAAGCTAAAAGGGTTTATGGCAGGAAGCCCAGGACGCATCAAGCTTAAACTTCATGAATAAAATGGTGAGGTGATATAGTGCTTAGATCCTCCCACCAGCGTAGTTTGGTTTGACTTTGGTTTTCTGTAAGTCAGGGGTCAGCAACACTGGGCCTGTTATAGCTTAACCAATAGCACACTATACCAAGCCCCCACCACAGCGACCTCCTGTTTGATCCAATCAGGAAGCTCCAAAAACGTCAGTTCTCTGAGTGTCCACTAGGGGCAGGTTTCATAACAGAGCAGTTTCTCATTGACCCCCATGTTAAACAGGCCGTTTTCACAGCATCATTAAACCTGTTTAAGACATTATAGTGTGTATGTTTAGGTCATATCTCCATGACAACACTGAGGGAGGTGAATTTGTTTTGTACCAAGCTAGTTTCTATTTTATTGGAGGTTAAAGTTCATGAATAATTAGGGGCGTGGCCTCTTGAGTGACAGCTAGCCTCTGGCCCTCACTTTTCCTCGGAGGTAAACGTCAGCCAGATGGACGTACACCCCTCCCCCCAACGTCACATACATGCCTTTTTTTGGTAAAAGGAAATGAGGTGGAGTCAAAGACAAGATGGAGACTCCCGTAGGAGTCCACTTTTATACAGTCTATATACAGTCAAGACTTTTACCTTTTTCACAGCTGCCAGTTCTTTATGTGAGTTTTAGTTTTCTCCCAGCGAAGCTTCACGAAGCGTTTTCTTTACTTTATGAAGCCATAAGGGAAATTCTACGTGTCCCATAGCTCACAGTACACATACTACGTACACCATAAAAAAGAGACAGTCATTCAACAATATAAGAAATATAAATAAAGAATGATACAGTAATAAAAGAAGTGAGGAGGTGGAGGGTGGATTGGGTTGGGCCTGGCACCAGAGCCAAGGTCAGCGGCCCCTGTTGACCGTAGGGACCGTAGGACCTCCTGTGGCGCTCAGTCCTCGAGAGCAGTGCAGTTAGCCGCCCGCTGGTAGGCTACATAGGTTCATGAAGCTTTTGTTCGGACATTATTTTTTATTTTGTCCTTGCAACTCGGCCTCAGATTGGCTCGTACTCGTCTCCTTCACAGATTGTAGCTCGTTTGACGTTGATATGGCACACTGATACTGCAGCAATGGCATTTCATATCAAAAGGGTTGTGGACGCCTGGTCTGAGTGTTTCTGAAATGGATTCTTTTTAAGGAGAAAACTGTTTTCTCATCGGTAGACTAAGTACGTATTCTTCTGGTTCTCACAAACATTTTACCGGCGTTAAATTCTTTCGATTGCAGGATCTAAACCTGACAATCAGCTCCTCAATGCTCGAACGTTTTCCATCTTCCCTCGTCTTCCTCCAGCTCCGCAGCAGCAGCAGTCAGTGTAATTAGATTATCAGCCTCAGCGTCATCAAATCTTCTCCCTGTCTGCCTGAATCAAAAGTAACTGGACACACACACACACACACACACACACACACACACACACACACACACACACAAACACAAACACTGTTATAGGTTATTGCTTTTTCATCCCTCCTCCACACTGTGACTCATCACACACTCTCACACACTCCTATCAGTGACTTCTTTAAACCAGTAATGGTCTCACTTATGTCTGAATGGGTTTCTATTATTGGTGTATCATCTGCATAGAGTGTGTGTGCTTGTGCGTGTGCGTGTGTGTGTGCTTGTGCGTGTGCGTGTGTGTGTGTGTGTGTGACTCCACTACCTAATATTATATTCGACAGCCTGATGCAGCAGGAACAGCAGCAGTTAGATTTAATTAATTGAAAAGTCACAATATCGGCTCCTGCAGGATGCGACAAATTGATGTTCCAGACTCTGATGTTTCGGGGCGGATGCAGATGCAGATGCAGAACATTTGCTCCTGAACAACAAACTGGAGCCCAGAAAAAAATCTATAATTAAAAATATTGAACGAAATAAAACCCTTTTTCCTCCAATCAGCCCTGGTGTAACAGGATGTCACTGTGCCGTTATAATATCCATTTCTACCGACAGCGACCGAGCGGCAGAGGGAACTGAACCATGCTAAAGTCTTTGTTTGATCAAGCTAACATTCATTCATTCATTTATCTTCAACCGCTTATCCCGGGGTCGGGGTCGCGGTGGGTGCTGGAGCTGATCCCAGCTGACATCGGACATGTTCTTCACATTGAGACATTTACATCCATGAGTCAGTCGTAGTTTCACTGCTTTCTGCTCTATTTGACTCTAAACAGGACCATCATTGACTAAATCATGGGTGTCAAACTGATCCAGTAAAGGGTCGTTTGGCTGTAGGTTTTCATTCCAACCAAGCAAGAACACACCTGACTCGACTCATTCGATCACCTGAACTGTCTTCACACAGTTGATTTGTTGGACCAGGTGTGTTTTTGATTGGTTGGGATGAAAACCTGCAGCCACACGGCCCTTTACTGGATCACTTTGACGGCCATGGACATCCTGTTGTATTGGGGAAGACTTGAAACTAGAGATTGAGACATGAACTCATTAGGAAAATGTTTACTGAGGGAAATCAATTGAGAGGTTTAGGCTCATTTTCTCATTGACTTCTATACAATCACACTTCTTTTTGGAGCCAGTGGCGTAGGAGGAAGTCGCGGTGATGATTGCGTCCACAAAACCTGATTACCAATAATAATAGTTTTCCTGTACTCGTGACTTTCCATAAACATGACAATGATGGTTCCTCCCACAATCCAAAGAAGTGCAGGTGTTCGGTTCATTGATGACTCTAAATCACCCGTAGGTGTGAATGGTTGTCTGTCTCTGTTCGTCTCTATGTGTCCTGTGATAGACTGGCGTCCTGTCCAGGGTGTACCCCGCCTCACGCCCGATGTCAGCTGGGATCTGCTCCAGCACCCCCCACGACCCTGACCCCGGGATAAGCGGTTGAAGATGAATGAATGACAATGATGGTCCCCTAATTTTAACCGAACCAAACCTTACTTTTGCCCCCGAACCCCGTCTGTGCAAGATCGCAAAACAGGAGTTTAGTCCTGCTTCTATGTGTCGTTCTGCAGGATCGGTGAGGTATTTGGACGACTTGTTGGCGTGGCAGATAAAGAGCCAGATGTTTTTGTCAGTGCATCAGTTTGAAAAGTCACAGAAGCATTAGAAGAACAACATCATGCTGCTTCACAAGTCGCCCCAGCTTCTCATGGTCTGACTCACCCGTGGGCCTGCCTGTCTAAAGTGCGTCATGTGTAAGAGGCTTAAAAATCTCTGCATTAAACCTCTATCGAGCACTTTTAAAGCTGCTGTGTGTGGTGTTGTATTGATGGTTCTGCCCTGCGTTCCCGTGTGCACACTGTAACAGATGTACTGTAAGCCTTTGTGACGCTTCAGTGCGTGGCCATATGGTCGTCGGTGCAGCCTTTTATAATCAAGGCGGTAAGTGTGTTATGTAAGGTGTAAACATCTATCTTGCCGTGCACGGTAACCTCATGTGACCCGTGCAGTTTCTATATAACGGAAACACATCATATCCTGGGGCTTCTGAGCTTGTTAGCCTGAGCTGTGATCTATACTGTTGCTGTGTTTACTGTTGCCTTAATTTGATCAGTATTTATCCAGAGGAGACTTTGCCGGGCACGTCTCCTTTCTTTGCGGTCGTAAAAGACAGATGTGAGTGAATTATATCCCCGGGCTGGAAGCTGCTCCACTAACCTGCAGGCCTGCTAACATTAATGGGTCACAGTTCATACTTTTCATTTGACAGATTAATGCTAAATACAAAGTAGCATAGAGAGTTTGCTGCTGAGCTGCTTGTGCAAACATTCTGGTAGGAAACACTACACATCGGACGGGAACGCATCTTGCAGAAGCCTCTGGCTCTCCTTATGTAACTGAGCTGATGATGGTGGGCAGATGTGGCTGAAGTGCCCTTAGGGCGCACTCACACTGTCTTTCCGCACCGGGCCAAAACCGGTTTTGCAGCTGAAGCCTAGTGCGTTTGACCAGTGTGAGTGCAACCACTCCGCGCATAACTGCGGACAGCTGGCCGTCCATGGCCCGCCTGAGAGAGGTGGGCTTTAGTAGAGCACGTTTTCACATGTAAGAGCACGAGCGTGCGCACGTGTACGAGCACGAGCATGAAGCCTACGACGGTTCTGACGTAATTTATGTGCGCCTGTTGGGACACAGAAAAAAGAAGGAGGGACCATGCGCGGACATTTAACAACAACAACAATGGCGGTGAAAGGTTCACGTTGGTGTGATGCGGAGGTGGAGTGTTTACTGCAGATTTGGTCGATGAAAAGATTCAAAAACAGTCGACAAGACGCACAAAAACTCCGAGGTCTACGGAAAGATCTGGAAACAAAGCCATGCATCGCCATGACGTCATCAATGCGTGTGACGTGTTACGGCGTGATGACGTATAGGCAGCAAGAAGCATTCTCCGAGGCCCAGGTAGTGTGAGTACAAACGGGCCTGGAGGGGGGGACAAGGACCCTAAAGCACGGGGCATGGTGCGGAAGGACAGTGTGAGTGACAGTGTAATTCCATATCCTGCCAGCTTGCGGATACAAAGCGATAAGGACCAAATCTCGCAGTACTACCGAAAATCGTAGGGGGAAGTGTTGGGCACTGTCCACAAAAAGTGCCGTGAATATCAGGAGCATCCTGAAATACTGAAAACTACATTTGTCGTCAATTTCTCTCATCTGTAAAACAAAATGTCTTGAATTCTCCGTCCACACTCTGGGACGTCTTTAGTGTCTCACAGACCACCGCCGTCTACAACGCTGGCCGCCATTTTGCCTCCTTCTCAACAGACGCAGGATCGTTATCTCCTCCGTCATCGGCATGTTTGTTGTTGTCATAAAGGTTGTTTTTTTTAAACTTTATCGCAGTAACTTTTGAATCTGAACGACGCCCTCGAGAGGATGTTTTGCTCAATGTTCATTCCAACATAAAGGACGCATGAAAACATGAGGGCAGGGACGATGAAAGCGTTGATAACGTACGTCTATTTACGTCTATTTACACACGCAATGGGAGCAGAAATGTCCCTTTATAGATTCTTAGCGTTAAAGGAACTCAGGGGAAGTGAGGTCTATGATGCACACATAAACGCATAAAGCAGCTCTAACTGTTACTTGATGTAATGCGCTATAAAAGGTGCAAATGTCCCAATAACAAATACGTGTACGAGGTACAAAATGTAATCACAGTGTTCATCAGGCTGTAAGAACATGCACAATGAGCTTTATGAGAAAGGTTGTAAACATAACCCTTCATTCACGATGGAAACCTCCACAGGGTGTGTTTAACTCTCTGCATTACACTTGAACTCAAGGCTGCTCCAGAAGCCGCATCCGTACGTGTGTAAGGACGCTTCTCACACAGTGATGCGTTATTTATACGATGAGTGCACATTCTTGTTTCTGCGCTGTGAATAATTTATGAGGAATTATCCGCGAGTCCTAAATGAGCCGGCCAATTTGTTCCATGAGAGAACGACCCGTCTGGCTTTTTTATGTTTCTCCTCCTCTGTGATTCCCCTGCGGACCGCTTGTGTTTTTTTTAGACGCCGGCGGGGTCAGAGCCGGGGTCAGTCGCTGTGACCGTCGGGGTCGTTGCTCATTGTTACTGTGAGATAACTGACACGCAGCTCTGGCTACTGCTGCTTTAGCATGAGGGGCGGGTGCATCCACAGTTAGACTCATACACACACTTAATGACTGAAAATACTGCTTTCTTGACGACTGATTTCTTCCTCTCAATCCTCTAAAAAGGGGGTTAATCATTAAGAAAGACGCCCATGGTGGCGCGTCAAGTGGTTCTCCGACACCGACACACACGGCCGCAGCAGGGTGCTTCCTCTGTGTGTCAGCATGAGCGAGTGTTTTGTTCTGTTGGTAGTATTGTGTTCAGGGGTTTGCCTCTCCTATCTGGCCGCCCGCCCTCGCCGTCGTCTGGCTCTGCTCGTCCTGATAACACTGTGTTGTTCAGCCGCGGCGCGCTGCGGTGTGTGTGGCGTCTTCTTTAAGCGACATATACACAACTTCAGCACACTTGGCTTCCAATGGACCGACACAAATGCTGTATTTACATGATACTTTTCTCCCTTTGTACTATCTCATTGTTGTCTGAATTTGCTGAACAGAGCAGGCGGTCTGAAGAAATCACTGTGAAACTGTCAAAGACTCTTTTATATATTCTATGGACGAGTTGATGGAGGAAATAATGGATCGATCACGTAGCGCGTTGGCTTCTCTTCGTTGTTTCTAAGACAGCTCTTGTTTCCGCCCTCTCTCGTGCTGTGACCTTTTGTTCCTGTGGGTGGTTTCTTCAGTCAGAGTGGTCTTTAGCTGCTAAAGCTGAAGGTCAGTGGTCCGCTGTGGTCTTTTCAACATACACCGGCACTTTAAAGGCTTCTTCTGTGATGGTGGAACAGGATGCTGACATTTTGAAGGTGTTTTATGTCCTGAAGAAGGAAGTAGAGCGGGGTTGTCCACCGTTTACAGAGGTGGTGGAGCGTAACAACTCCATTTTATGGCGTTATTCAGTAGTCATCAGCCTCATTGTTAGGAGTTAGAAGTAGCCTGGCCGTTGGTCTGGGAAGGCTGCTGTCATTTTCTTAAGCACAAGAGAGTAGTTCAAATGGCTGCACCCAATTGGACAGTCCTTCAACCAATCAGAACCACGATCCAGATGACGTTGGTTGGGCCACGAGCAGGACTAACTGGTAAATTCAACTTTTACCAAAACCAGTTGGCAGTAAAACAAATACATCCCTTTTTTGGAGGAATTGCAAGTTTCTTCTTTGGAAGTAAACTTACCACTGAAATCATTTCAAACTGCAGCGACGGATGCATTAAAGGGTAGCGGCTGCTGAGCTTCGGTGACCTTTGTGTTGAAAGGAGCCAGTTGAGGTGGTTCAGGATCATCTGGTAAGGATGAACCCTGGGCGCCTCCCTAGGGAGGTGTTCCAGGCACGTCCAGCTGGGAGGAGGCCTCGGGGAAGACCCAGGACCAGGTGGAGAGATTAGATCTCCACACTGGCCTGGGAACGCCTCAGGATCCCCCAGTTAGAGCTGGTTAATGTGGCCCGGGAAAGGGAAGTTTGGGGTCCCCTGCTTAAGCTGCTGCCCCTGCGACCCGACCACGGATAAGAGGCTGAAGATGAGATAAGATGAGTAATTCAAAGTGTTTTACATAAACTTTAAAAGCATTGGAAAGAAACACAAAAATACTAACATTCGTGTTACATTAGGCGACATTACTACATGGTAAGGTTGAGGAAAAGATGGCGGTTTGCGTCAGAGCATGTGAGCGGGGAGTGCGAGTTGGAGGATTTTGATTGAAGTGCAGGATTTTGTAAGTGTTGGAGCGTCGCCGGAGCATTTCACCTGAACACAAAACAGCTTTACTGACTCAATACTGACTGGAGCGGCGTTGGCCTCGGGGGTGCTTTTGGTTTGGGTTGAAATTCTAAAGAACATTACGTAAGAAACACATAATGTCTCTTTGGATAAATTCGGTGCATCCAAACTGGGATCCATCGTTGCTGCCAGGCATTTAAACAGACCCCAGTACAGTACTGAGTATGTTTCTGCAGATACTGTATGTAAGAAAGGATGAGATTACAGCTGGGATAGCTGTCAGGCAGACCCAGCAGAATCGCCAAAATGAGATGTATTTTTTTCTGCAGTGTCGTCTCCGAAGTTGATACCACATGTAGCTGAAATGGATCAGGAACATCATCCTTATCTCTTTTCGCTGGCCCTCAGGCGTGTTGTGATGTTTCAGTGGGCCTCATTGTCTCCAAGATCAAGAAAGAGCAAATGAAGCGTGTAAGGAAAACCGGACGATAAGAAAAGAGATGAGGTTTACAGGAACAAACAGCATTATCTATGAGGAGAGAAGAAGAGCCTGGTCGCTGTGATTACATCAGGAGACTTTTAAGGAGTGTTGTGTCCTCTCAGCCCCGAAGCCATGACGAGGAGCCGCAGAAGCTCTGTTTCATTAACACAGGGTCGCCTTGTTATCGTCTCTGAGAACGGACACTGAGCAGCAGAGAGCTTTTCACAAGGGAGCGTCATGCTTTATTGAAACGTGTCCTGAGCTTCACTACATTGTAGCACAATGCGAAAATCTGTTTGCAGAGACTTAGGTCGCGCTAACACTGTCCATCCGTACCGTGCCCAAACAGGTTTTACGGGTAAAGCCTAGTTTGTTTGACCAGTGTGAGTGCAACCGCACCGCGCCTAGCTGCGGCCCGTTTGCCGGCCACGGCCCGTTTGGGAGAGGTGGGCTTTTGTAAAGCACGTTTGCACATGTACGAGCACGAGCGTGGGCACGTGTACGAGCACGAGGCCTACGGCAGCTCTGACGTCAAGGGAAGTTAGGGATCCCCTGCTAAAGCTGCTGCCCCCGCGACCCGACCCCGGATAAGAGGCTGAAGATGAGATGAGATGAGATGGTACTTTGCAGTTTTAAGACAGCAATACGCAGCCGCGGCCTTGAGTTCATGATATCTCTTGTCGCGTATTAGAAACACAACATATAGACATGTTAACAATGTTAAAATCTTTCATTGGAGGCGGTCTCTAATGCTCTATTCCCCATTGGTTCGGTTGTGTACATGGGTTGTGCTGACAATAAGAAAATGATATTGTTGATAACAGATGCATCAACCCTGAGGTGTGTTAATATTTAATACAGATTAAACCAATAATGGTATCCGAGGTGAGCTCGACTGAACACTGATCAAGCGCGCAGGTGCAAATGAGTTTGACAGCGTGAGTCAGGAGACGTTCTGCAAACACTGCAAATAGTTTCTGGACGGATAAACATTTAAATTGTCTTCCTGCTGCGTCAGTGTTTTTGTGTTTTTAATGTCTCCTCTAAAGTTGCAGCGTTACACACGATTAATTCACCTGTGGTGTGTAAGCTGAAATAAACGTTAAATGAGTAGAAGACAGTCATTGTTGTTGTGGCTCTTGGCTCCTGCTGGCTCTCTGTGTCGAAGCTTTTTACCCCCCCCCCCCCCAGTGTGACACAGTCTCGCTCCAGTCGGGCTCAGTTGGGGGGGTGTTTTAAATGGCTGGCTGTTTGATTATGATCATGTGGTTAAAGTCAAATTGATTTGCTCAGCTGCTAGAAATATAAAACCAACAACTTTATGGCTCAATGAGTGCGGTGTGAGAATGACTTTAACATAACGCCTAAGTATTAAGATTGTATTCATGCGTAGACTTTCCAATCGCTGCTTCCTGCAAAGCCATACTGCTGTTTATTTAAGGGAAATGAATGTGTGAAAGTGTGTGTGCAGCAGTTTAAGCTGTGCAAATGTGAACCGGATTTTTAAAGTGATTAAACAACTAGTTCATTTATTAGAATAAAGAAGCAAATGTGTCTTAAGTATGAAAACATCCATGTGGTATTGTTCTGGGAAAATGCGTTAATTCCTTTACACCAAGTTCATTCATCTTCAGCCTCTTGTCCCTGTCAGGGTCGCGGGGGGCTGGAGCCGATCTCAGCTGACATCGGGCGTGAGGCGGGGTCCACCCTGGACAGGACGCCAGTCTATCACAGGACACATAGAGACAAACAGAGACAGACAACCATTCACACCTACGGGTGATTTAGAGTCATCAATGAACCGAACACCTGCACGTCTTTGGACTGTGGGAGGAAACCGGAGAACCCGGAGAAAACCCGTAGTTTTTGGTTAACAAGCCTTCATTGGTGATTGTTTTGATGGTAGAAAGTGCTACTGTAACGTTCCTCCACAATCTTTCCACTGCTAGCTTAGTTCCAAGTAGCTTCATGCTAACATCATAGAAAGCTGGAACTTGGTTGCCGATTTTTCTTAATCCTGCTGGAACTGGTTTGATTGTGTAGTTTTTGTAGTCTTCATTGGTGATTGTTTGATGGTAGAAAGTGCTGCTATAACGTTACTCCACAGTCGTTCCACCGCTAAAAGTGACATGTATCTACATGGGGGTAATCCCTACATCGGCAACAATGTTTATAGCTTTTCCTGATGTTAGCATGTAGTGGGAGCGTACCTATGTTCCCCGGGTCTTATGTTTCCTGCTTTGTATGTGACCGGGAAACATAGGTACGCTCCCGCTGCATGCTAACATCAGGGAAAGCTGTAATCGTTGATGCCGATGTTGTTATTTTCTCCCCATTTGCAGATTTTATTCCTGCTGGAAAATGTTCGATTGTGTCTTTTTTGGTTTAGAAGCTGTAAAAAAAAGTGAACAATGTGCAGCTATACTCCTTTATATTATAAAAAGTATGCTCATGTTCACGCCAACATGTGTAGCGGGTATTAACTAGCATCTACCGTTGTGGTTTGGCTTAGTACTCACAGGACACAATGTAACCATTACAACATTTAAATGACTCAAAGAAACGATGTGAAATGTATGAAATTAATGTGCTTTGCATGAAACTACGGTCAAATGTAAGCTAAATGTTAAAAGAAACCAAATACTTTCAGCCTCACTGTACTTTAAACCGTCTTTTTACTCGCATATATAAACACAATCTCTATGGTAAAGCACAGGGAAGTATAAAAACACAAGATAAAGGTCTGTGGTGCTCGCTTACCTTTAACAACAGGCAATTATTAGAAACACAGCAAGAGTTTCAACAAAGTTTCAAAATCTAAATCTAAAATCAAAGGAAACTTCTGATAAACGAACCAAAGGCTACCACCACTGTGCGAAGAATATGAAAGGGCAAATCTCTGGATCAGCACCTGAAGTGAAAAGCAGCGGCAGCAGCAGCAGCAGTAAATGAACCCGTCCATCACCTGCTGTTTAAAGGTCACTCCCAGAGAAAACCAGATCATGACATTTCTTATTGGCATTCAATCATGTGGCTGCTCGTACCAGAAACTCACAGAATCCCTGTATTTTATGATAACTGGTTGGGTATCACAGTATTTCTAACGCTATCCAGATGGATGGTGTTAAAGGGCAACTTATTGGTGGCAATGTAATCGTTTAGGGCAATACAACTGTCAATGAACGTCCAAGTAAAAGGGCTGGTTAATGCCACTGACAGGCTCAGATTGTTATTATACGTCCCTGACTACATGATGGAAAAGACCTGCAGGGAAAACGGTTTTCTTTCCCTTTCACATGATCTGGTCCGTTCGTCATTGAGTCTAACCATTGTGTCTTATTTTGAAATCTCACGCCGTAAAGGCCTTCACACGACGGAGGCGTGGTGACTACACGGCACCAAAATGCATCGAGCGGTGGAGATGGAGCGATCGGAGCAGGGGAGAAATAAAGTTTATCAAGATATGTTTGCACGGTGGTGCAAGAGGGTTCCTGGTTCGAATCCCGAATCTTACGATGGGATCACACCAGCTCCGCCAAATCCATTCCCTGTTTCCTACCCCCTTACTTCTCTGCTCAGACCCCTCCCGTCTCCTTGACCTACATTTTTATCTCAACTACACACCTGTAACGTTTCCTGACTGGGACTAAGACGCCAGGACGTGGCTGAGGTAAAGAGGATCAAGGTTGTTTCCCTTCAAATAAGAAATGTGTGTTAGGCAGGAACAAAAGTGACAGCCAGGTGGGGAGAGGCGTCGGACAGAACAGCGGCTCTCGGCTCTCGGCTAGACCCTGTCAGTCAGACTTACTGAGAGAGAGGAAGAGGGTGAGAGGAGAGTGAAAAATGGGATGAATGGAAATGTGTAACCTGGCTCTAACCGGCCTCAAGGCTCTTTAAAGGTTGAATATTAAAGTTTGATGTTAAATATTGAAAACTTGATGAGAGCTGACTGGGCCGACGTGACCTTTCTGTTGCAGCCATTTTGAATTTGCCTATAAATTCACACTCCTGGTGAGAAAGTTGGCTTCAGAACAAACTTTTCCATTTAAGCTGCCAACGCTAATGTTTTTCTTCATTGTTTGGTCTTTCAGTGAGGCTGTGTCTGGATCGGGTTCATGCTTTCATATGCAAAATATGTTCTGTTGTGTTTTCAATGCATTGCTGTTTGATTAGTATTTGCTTTACTTTACTGACAGGATTTTAATGTAGGCCCCAGTAGGACGAGCAAACGCTGTGTAATGTGTTTTTGCATCAGGCTTTCAACTTTAAACCCGCCTGAGGTGAAGTCAGATGCTCAGACCAACTGATCCAGGATTAAAGTGTAACAGAAAATGGATCTAATGGTCACTTTCAGCATGAAAATACATCAGATAAGCCATTTCATTGATCAACCAGTATACAGAATGCCCGGAGACTGAACTTTCACCCAGGAGACCACCGTTCGTGTCTTGTCCATGTCCTGTAAATGCGCACTCACACTGTCCATCCGTACCGTTTTCAGGTAAAGTCTAGTTTGTTTGACCAGTGTGAGTGCAACCGTACCACGCCTAGTTGCGGCACGCTTGCCGGCCACGGCCCGTTTGGGAGAGGTGGGCTTTTGTAAAGCACATTTGCACATGTACGAGCATGAGCGTGCGCACGTGTACGAGCACGAGGCCTACGGCGGTTCTGAGGTCATTTCCTGTGCGCCTGTTGGGACATAGAAAATAGAAGGAGGGACCATGCGCGGACATTTAAAACAATGGCGGTGAAAGGTTCACGTTGGTGTGATGCGGAGGTGGAGTGTTTACTGCAGATTTGGTCGATGAAAAGATTCAAAAACAGTCGACAAGACGCACAAAAACTCTGAGGTCTACGGAAAGATCTGGAAACAAAGCCACGCATCGCCATGGCGTCACGGCGTGATGACGTATAGGCAGCAAGAAGCATTCACCGAGGCCCAGGTAGTGTGAGTACAAACTGGCCTGGAGGGGGGGACAAGTACCCTAAAGCATGGGGCACGGGACGGACGGACAGTGGGAGTGCGCCTTTAGTGTCCCTTGAGTCTCTGTAGTTACGTTACAAACAAACTTCTTTTAAGCCTACAATCTTTTCCTTACCAACCAAGTGGTTTTGTTGTCTAAACCTGACCACTTAGCGTTGTATGAACTCACAACATTAACCGCGTGTTTCCCTTGTGACGCCAATGTGATAAGTTTGGATGGCTGGGCGGGATGTGAATGTGTTGGTCCACAGCACTGAGCCTCATCTGAAAGTATGTACGCTCAGATTTGGGTGTGACTTTGGGCTTTTTGAAACAACACAAAAACAACGGCTGCTGTGGAGCAGCTGGGTCTCCAATGTAAATCAGTTCTGCATCCATGAGCTGCGTCCTCGTACTCACACCCAGAGGACAAACAAAACAAACATGGAGACTCTCAAAGCACTTGAACGCACCACAGCACAAGAACAGACATCCACAAAAGAAGAAAGGGAAATTATTTAATGTTCATGCCTCTTGTTTTTTTAAAACTACAGATATTGGATTGTTATAATCAATAGTGATTGATTGTAATAGAAAAACATAACAGATAAAGAACTCTGTCGTGCATCATTTGCAACCGCTTGTTCCTAACGGGGTCACAGGAGGCTGGAGCCGATCCCAGCTGACATCGGGCGTGAGGCGGGGTCCACCCTGGACAGGACGCCAGTCTATCACAGGACACATAGAGACGAACAGAGACAGACAACCATTCACACATACGGGTGATTTAGAGTCATCAATGAACCGAACACCTGCACGTCTTTGGACTGTGGGAGGAAACCGGAGAACCCGGAGAAAACCCACGCAGACACGGGGAGAACTCCACACTACTAAAGACTTTCCTAATAATTGTGTCACCTAAGTGCAGGCGATGTCTTGATTTAATGTTCTGTAGTCTTCCAGTCACAAGAGGAAGATCACAGCACAAAGCAATTAAAAGGACTGTTTAAACCTCGAGGCAGCGTCTCATAGATTATTCAGAAGAAGGTGAATATATTAGTGGTGCTAATATGATGAGCTCGGGGTATTGTGACAGGCAGTTCTTGGCCCAAGCTCGACTTTCTTCATATTCAGCTTGGGTTATTGAGTTTCCTCGCTTCTTATACACGTATGCATCGTCAGCCTTGTTAGGGAATATTTCATTTGTGTTTGTGTAGTTAATAAATCAATCCATCTGCATTATAGTGGAGAGCTATAATAGCAGGGCTCTCTGTTAGATTACTTCTGTGGGCATTCAAACGCTCTACACGCCAAGGCCATATTTTCTCTTGGCGCCTTCCATCTCACTCTCTGCAGGGTTAGACGATAACGCTCACCGTCACTGGGTTACACTTTGCATTTCCTAGCTGGTGTGAATCCTTAGTGTCGTGTTTATGCATTAGTGGGTTGTAAGCACATCTCCCTTTGCTGTCTCGCTCCAACTTTCTGTATAAGAATCTTTGCTGTCTGAGCCTTAAATTTGAGGTGACTTCACACCCTACTTAGTGTTGACGACTCTTCTGTTTTCCGTGATCAAGTATAAATACACTCCTTCAGCATAAGACATACAGGACTCTGGTACCTTTTCTTCTTTTCTGGCATCACAGTAAATGATGCCAAATATTTGCACGAGGCCGAGAGAGATGAAAGCACGCTCCCGGCTCGTCACATACGGACGCTCTGTCAGACAGGGACCCCTGGGTGTTACTTGTCAACACACAGGTATCCCTGCGTGTCAAAATGCGATGCTGGGTAAAGATTGTCATGAATGGTACAGGGAATAACTCAGAGGAACGGGACCCAAATGCAGACACGGACACAGAGTAAGATGTAAACGAGTGTTTAATCCAAAAACAATAAACAAACAGTGTCCAGGGAGCGGGGGGAAAGGAATGAGGTCCAGGTGCAGGTGAAGAAGAAGCGACGCGGGGATCAAGGGGAATACACGAGTGGGTGGTAGACGTGCAGGCGAGGGTTCAGACTGGGAAACTGGATCTCGGGAAACTAAAACAAGGAGGAGATGCAACACCGACCTGCCTCGCGCCTCTAAAAATATCTGAGTACCAATATGTGAGTGTGTGTGTTGGGCGGAGGTGCCAAACAGGAAGTGAGTGGGAGTAAGGGAGTCGGACAGAAAGACAGGGACGTTGTCAGGTGTGCCAGGACCCCCGTCTGTGCCGAGACAGTGATCTGATGCTGACGTCGGTCTGAAAACTTCTTCATCCTCTCTGACAAACTTTTCCTTCTTTCATCTTCCTTTCTTTCCACCACCGCTCCTCTCCCTCTGAAGTCTCTCCAATCACGCACACATGCTGCTGTGTTTTCTGTGTTTCGTCGACTCTGTGTCCTCCTCGTTACGCGGCCTTGCTCTCTTTTGATTTCTCTGTCTGTTCCCTTCGGCCCTCTCTCAGTCTCTCCATTGTTTTCTCTCTCTGTCACACGTCCGTCCCATCATCCCTCGCTTCCTTTCAGCTTGACACGGACTTCTCTAAAGGCATTGTTTCAGAGCACTGCAGCCTGACACAGATAGGCACTCATACTCTCTCTCTCTCTCTCTCTCTCTCTCTCTCTCTCTCTTTCTCTCTCTCTCTCTCTCTCTCATGCATACGTTTAAACTTGCAGATACATTTTAAATATTTAATTTCAGTTAAATTAGAAATAACAGTTGAATGAATCATAGCATTTAACGGAGGCTGAATGAGGTTTAAAGTCCTCTGAAGATACTTAACAGGATAGTTTTAACGACAAAGAGCCTGTTGGACAAAGCCAGCAGTCGGCCGACCTCTAATCCACAGACTTCACTGTCATCAGGACGTTTCTACTTATATATGACAGCGTGGCGAGCTGTCCAGGTGCACCGAGCCTCTCAGTGTCAGCTTGGTTCAGCTCCAGCCCACCACCACCCTGAATCATAGACTATTAAAACTGAAACGTTTACACTAATGTCACATCCGCTAACATGGAGGGGGCGAGATCATGGACAGATGATGAAGATTTTCATTAGAAAAACTTAATGTAAACAGCAAAATGTGATAAAACGTACAAAAAAACTTGATTATAAAAGATTTCACGCTCATTTGAAGAGGTTTTTAGTCTTTTTTGCTGAATTAGTTCTAATGTAGAGAATATTTAACCCACATGACTGATCTTTGTGTCATCCTGGATATTCCTATAACCATAGACGGATGACGAGACAACAGGCCCCTGGGCACAGACCTGTAAAAGGCCCCCCACTCTGTCTACACAGGAACAAGACACCCACATTCAAAGAGTCATTTTGTAGTCAGTTTGGGTCTCTTTGGGCTCATTTTGCCTCAATTTTCAGTCATTTTGCATCTTTTTGTGACGGTTTTGCATCAATTTAAAGTCATTTTGCATATTTTTTGTGGTGTTTTCAAATCTTTTTCTTAGAAATGTGTTTCTATGTGGTCTTCTTTTGGCTCTATTTTCAGTCATAAAGCATCTCTTTGTGGTCAATTTGTGATTTTTGAGTTTTATGACTCAGAGCACCTGACTTTACGTTCAGTAAAGGGGACTTATGACCTGTACTGCAGCCAGCCACCAGGGCGTGATCCAGATGCTTTGGCTTCACTTTTGAGGAGCCGTCTATCTTTATGTACAGTCTATGTCTTGAATAGGATAAGGGGCTACGGATGAATGGATGGATTGGGTATTTGCAAGTGTCTAAGTAGCTGAAATGTAGCATTGTCTAAACAAAAGGTAGAGGTGGAGGTATGTTTTAGGTATATTTTTGGAAACTTAAAACAAGTTACAAACGAATAACACAGGTTCATAAAGAAGATATGTAGACACCATTGAAAAGGTTTGACATGAAACAGATTGAACTATAAAATGAACTCATCCAGAGAGAGACATTGTTTAACTCTCAGGGTTGTAGAGAACCTTCGGCCGACCTTTAACTGGCTGCAGCTTTGTAGCCTGACTGTGAGTTTAAAGCTGCTTTATGCACTTTTATGACAGGGCAGCACACACACACACACACACACACACACACACACACACACACACACACACACACACACACACACACACACACACACACACACACACACACACACCTAAACCTTGCAGAAGACACCACACACAGCTGGGTTTAACTACTGTACCATGTGAAGCAACGGGCGAGAGAGAAACTTTAACAAGATGTGGACGAGATGAGATGAAGTGTGATGGAGGGAGTGAGCTTCAGTTTTACCTCCAAACCCGACAGCTGGGAGAGCAGGGACCCAGCAGAGTTTATCTTATTTCTGTACTTTATTTCCTTTTTTTTTATTTACCCAGGGAGAAAGATGCAGAGCCCAAATGCTCTTTTCTCTTCGTGCACCGTCGGTGTCGATTCTCAGCCTGGAGCTGCCAAATACACGCCGTTACACTGAACAGTTGGCCAGTTTAGGAGGATAACACTGCTGATATTTGTCCTTTTATGTTTTTTTAAATGTCAAATGAAAAGTGTAAAACCAGCACTGGATTTGTCCTTCAAAAGGTGTCGTCTGTGCAGCCACCACCTGGCAGCTTCTGTGTATGTGACACTGCTTATTCCATATTTCCTGCCCCACTTACCTCCACACCCTTCTTCAAACTCAGCCTTTATCCTATTCCACGACTGTGTCTTCTTGCACGGTTGTGAAGCTGTCTCACACCTGACAAACTGCTCAGTGTGGTGGAAATTAATGTACGGTATATTCCCAAGTGAGAATGAAAGTTACAATGGACAAAGTTTTAAGCGATTTAATCTGTGCTGGGCCTCATTCAGTCCCATGCATGTGGCTCAGAGTCGAGTTCAGTGAACAGTCTCTGGGTCCGTCTCTGTCCTCTCACGCAGCAGCACTGTTGTTGTTATGTGACGCCGCGGGGTCAGAGGTCGGAGGTGGGGCGATGACGCTGTTGTTTAACAAAATCTTAGGTTTCACCGTCCAGACCACAACGCTTTGGGGGGGATTTTCAAATCTTCCCACTCTGGGACCCGGTTTCAAGAGATACCATTTTAAGGTCCTGATAACGCCGGATGCGTGTGGATGGTCGTCCAAAGCGATACTCAAGTTGCGCGGTTACAGGAAAACGCGTTTCTGTCAAAATGTTGCTTAAAAAAACTCACAACTCACTCAAAGAGACGCTAAATGTTTAAAAGTTTACACAAAACCACCAACAATGACCACAAAGAGAGGCCAGAGCTGAAAAAGTTGAACAAAATCCTAAAATAATCCCGGCACTATGGGAATTAAGGACAATTTGACAATGAGGTCAAGCATGATTACACGTTATAACACACACACACACACACACACACACACACACACACACACACACACACACACACACACACACACACACACACACACACGCTGCATGTTTCCATGTATGAGACAATTTCCCACTTAATTGACTTCTGTTCAGATTTGCATTAATGTGTTTCCAGGACGTGAAGCTTCAGCTACAGTGTTCCCATTAATATGCACGTTAACCACTGCATTATACTGGGGGACGCAGCGAAACCACTGTTCATCCCTGAGTGGTTCTGTTAATGGAGCCGCTCTGGTTTTAAACAATGGGATCAGAGAGATAAAAGGCTGGTGGTACCTCACGCATTAACAGGAACAGAGGATGTTGATGAGGAGAGAGAGGGAACAAATTACAGAAGAGGCTGCTGAACTCTCCACGTGGACGATGACATAAGTGTCAGTTTTGTGCCGTACTAGACGTAATCCACCGCTTTTCCTGTTATGAAATCGTTCATGCTCAGCCATTTCCCCATATTTTAAAGCACATTTTGAAGATTTTCATTAGAAAAACTTTATGTAAACAGCAAAATGTAATAAAACTTACAATTTGTGATGATTATAAAAGATTTTACGCTCATTTGAGGAGGTTTTTAGTCTGTTTTTAAACACTGTTTAATCGCTTAATACCTTTGCTGAATTAGTTCGAATGTAGAGAAAATTTGGACCACATGATGACCCTCTATTCCTATAACCATGGACGGATGATGAGACAACGGGCCCCTGGGCACAGACCTGTAAGAGCCCCCCCACTCTGCCTGCACAGGAACGAGACAACCACATTCAAAGAGTCAACTTTTAGTCGTTTTGTTTCATTTTGTGGTCATTTTACGTCCATTTTAGTTGTGTTGTCTTGTTTTTTAGTCTTTGTGATTGCTTTGCATCTATTTTTAGTCATTTTGCATCTGTTTGAGGTGGTTTTACATCTATTTTTAGTCATTTAGCTTTTCTTGGTCATCAATCTTTTGTCGTTTTGTGTCCATTTTCGGTTAATTTAGTCATTCATTCATTCATCTTCAACCGCTTATCCCGGGGTCGTGGTCGTGGGGGGCTGGAGCTGATCCCAGCTGACATCGGGCGTGAGGCGGGGTCCACCCTGGACAGGACACCAGTCTATCACAGGACACATAGAGACGAACAGAGACAGACAACCATTCACACCTACGGGTGATTTAGAGTCATCAATGAACCGAACACCTGCACGTCTTTGGACTGTGGGAGGAAACCGGAGAACCCGGAGAAAACCCACGCAGACAATTTAGTCAATTGAACCAAATTTCGGAAGAATTCTCTGCTCAGTTGGTCCAGTCCCAGCCTGGTCCTGGTCCTGGTCCAGTCCCAGCCTGGTCCTGGTCCTGGACCAGTCCCAGCCTGGTCCTGGTCCTGGTCCTGGTCAGATGCGTACATGAACTGATGAAGCCTCTTGGATGAGAGGTGAAACGTCTTCCTAGACAAATAACCAAGTCCAGTTGCTTTGGACTGAAATTTCTTTGAGGATAACGACGACCTGGACACATGAGAACACTCACCTTGTTTTAAGTCATTTATTTTGTCCCTGTATTCACCAAGCAGCACTTAAGGTCACTTAAGTACTTAAAGCAGTCAGACCTTGATAAAATATGTAATTTTTGGATTGATTTTCTACTTTGTGATAAATGCATGCTTTGATGTCCTTTATGCACAAATCATTTGAGAATGTTTCCAGTGTAAAGGCTTTTCATCAGGAGCTCTGAAAGCCTGTCAGCACGCTGTCGCCGCCTTTGCTGCTGCTGTGCTCGTCAGCATCGCTCCTGACTCAAAACTGCCAGACTGTGCAGGTTTCTATAGTGAGACATTCATAATTCATAAACCTGAAGGGTTCCAACAAGTGTGTGTGTGTGTGTGTGTGTGTGTGTGTGTAAAGTGTTTCATGTTGCACTGATGAAACCTTTTGATTAGCAGGATCTTAGTGAAACACTGTGCTAATGGATTTGGCTGCATGTTAGATTAACCTTTTTTATCAAAGCTTTTGGGCTCCAAATAGATTATTATGTTGTGTTTAGTACACAACACACACACACATGGGAAGTGTATCTGTGCGTTATCACTTGTAGAATGGATGGGAATCTAAAAAGTGACATGTCAGTTACAGACTTCTCTATAAAAGGACCAATAATTTTCTTTCTATCCTTGAAGAAAATTAGCATTTTTATTGGATTTATTTTCAAAAGACAGTCGAGAAAGGTAAATTTCGCACGGCAATCAATCATGAATTAAAAACAGTGTTTAACTAAAGTGCACAAAATCATCCCAAGGTCTTTTTACCTACATCAAATAAACCATAGAGACGGTTTTTTTCATGTAACAACTATTAACGGAGAAATCCAGGAGAGTCGCTAACAACCGGACGTGGCTAACAGTGATTAGCTCGGGGCAGTACGGTGAAGGCATTCAAAGGTCTTTTTTAACCACTAATGCTGCTGAAAATAACAGCAAACCTCTGCAGCAGCATGAGAAGAGTCCCTACACACAAAACAAAGCAGCAACAGCGTAGTTAGTGAAGCCAGAGTTTATTAAAGAGTGTTTTAAAGACTTACCTACTGGCCCCTGTACCAGCTCCTCTCATAGTAAAGTCCATTCAAGTGGATTACCAAAGTCAATCCCAAAGGAAGGAGCCCTTTGCTGCTTTGTTGTGTGTGTAGGGACTCTTCTCATGCTGCTGCAGAGGTTTGATGTTATTTTCAGCAGCATTAGTGGTTAAAAAAGACCTTTGAACGCCTTCACCGTACTGCCCCGAGCTAATCACTGTTAGCCACTTCCGGCTGTTAGCCACTCTCCTGGATTTCTCCGTTAATAGTTGTTACATGGAAAAAACTGTCTTGATGGCTTATTTGATGTATGTAAAAAAGACCATGGGATGATTTTGCGCCTGAATTACACTTTAAATGAATGTATACACATTGGTCATCCCAAACACAGGTCTTTAGTCTAGACAGCTGACTAGAAAAGCATTGAAACACTGATTAGAAGCAGCAGGAAACACGTGCTGTGTTGAAATGAGCAGAAGAGTTGTACATTCGGAGACACAATCTGCTGTTTCCTTCCCAGAAGACCCTCCAACGTGGCTGCCAGAGGCTTCGTTAGTCCCTTTCATCATTCGCCAACAAATCGTTTCTGTAATTAAGAACCAAGGGTTTGTTTCACTTGGTGTGTAATTACACTGTTTCCTGCGTGTGTGTGTGTGAAGCCGGTGCAGATACAAAGTTCAGCGCTTCACACTCGTCCGTCTCCACGAGCTGCAGAGGAACTGTCATTGGAACCCTTCACGGCTGAGCACTTTTTCTGCTCATCTCGTACACGCTTGCCATCTAAGTGAGTGTTATCTGTGGTGAAGCGTTTTGAAAATGTTAGCGCGCTTTTTTACGACAGGAGAAGTAAATGTATGTACACGGACAGTTTTCAGGGGTTGTAGGGAGTTCAGTCGGAAACACTTCCTGCTAAAATATTATCTAAGAGTTCTTCAGTTAACTTCATCTCATCTCATCTTCAGCCTCTTATCGGGGTCGGGTCTCGGGGGCAGCAGCTTTAGCAGGGGACCCCAAACTTCCCTTTCCTGGGCCACATTAACCAGCTCTAACTGGGGGATCCTGAGGCGTTCCCAGGCCAGTGTGGAGATCTAATCTCTCCACCTGGTCCTGGGTCTTCCCCGAGGCCTCCTCCCAGCTGGACGTGCCTGGAACACCTCCCTAGGGAGGCGCCCAGGGTTCATCCTTACCAGATGATCCTGAACCACCTCAACTGGCTCCTTTCAACGCAAAGGAGCAGCGGCTCTACTCCGAGTTCCTCACGGATGCTGAACTTCTCCCCCTCTCTCTAAGGGAGACTCCAGACCCCCTCCTGAGGAAACCCATTTCGGCTGCGACCTCGTTCTTTCGGTCATGACCGGTAGATCCAGAGCTTTGCCTTCCTCAGCTCTCTTTTCGTCACAACGGTGCGGTAGAGCGACTGCAGCTCCGCCCCCCGCTGCTCCGATTCTCCGGCCAAACTCCGGCTCCATCGTCCCCTCACTCGTGAACATGATCCTGAGGTACTTGAACTCCTTCACTTGGGATAAGCGTGAATATTGAGAGCAATGCTCTCGAACTCTGTGAAGTGTTTGAAACTTCCTGTTTGAACCGATGCCATCTGGGTCAAGATTTAGAGCAGCAGATCTCACCTGAGGCCCTAAAAATCCCCCCAAAAAACCCAAATCCTCGTTGGCATCACGCTAAAGGGCGGAGTTTTCTAAGAAGCAGATCAAACGTGGCGCTCTCTGTTGCTTGTTCGTCACAGAACAGAAAGCCTTACTGTGTTTACACCGAGCCCCTTCAGTTTGCTCTGAAAGACAAGAAATGACGCCTCGTGCTGACAAGAGCTGAGGGATCTTTACTCCATTGGTGTTAATCCCGTCATTAGCCTGATCTTTCATCCCACACGTCTTCTCCGGAACAAGGGGGTCGACCTCCGGCTCATGCTGTAGCGTCTCATTATATAAATATTAATGGCCGTGCTTGTGTCCATGTGAGTTGGACTCTCCCAGTGAGACCGTGCTCAGGCTGAGCGACTAATTGTACTGTTGTAGAGGGTCTGATGAGTCAGGTACGGTGTGGTTGTTATTGTGTGATTATTGTTGTGAGTGTCTGAAAGGAACTGTGTGTAATTTTGCATGTTAGTTTATTTTTGGCCCTCAGGGTTTCCATGTCGTCTGCTCTGCTGTGTAATTAAGTGGCCACTGCAGGCTCGTTTCACGCTCTATGGCTTTTTTCCAGCAGGTCAATATTTTTGCATTATGTAGGCCACATTAATATCTCTCATTTGCTTGTCTGTGTGTTTAAGAGGAGATATAGAGAAATGTGCAGTGGTGTAAAACCGTACTGTGTAAATATGGAATAATCATAGGCCCTACAGTATATTTATATCTGGTTTATTAAAGCTCTTCTCAGGAGTGTGTAGGTGTGTATACTGTGAGTAACTGACATCCTCCTGAGTCTCTCAAAGTTAGCTTTGTTGCACCTCTTAAGGCAGGATAAATGACACCGTTATCATTCTTAGTGGTAGATGGAAGTTTGTGACCTCATAAATTCCCATCATACACCTGTGCAGGTGTTCAGAAGCTTTAAACTATCTCCAACATTTAGTTTAGACACTTCAGGCGAATTGCAGCCACCGCAGGTTTTCATAGACATTGCGTGGTAGCTTGGTGTGTTTTCGGCGTTGGGGGCAAGAAACGCCCTCAGAAAGAGGTTGAAAAGCCCCCATGGCATGTTGCCTCTATATTATTTAGTTAGATTTTGTAGTATATATAGTCATAAAGTATATGTGCGCTTTCAGATCTACGTATATTATTATTAGAGTATTGTAGTTTCACCAGCTAGCTAACATTATTAGCTACATAGCATAATCTTCCTCAAGAAAGCTTGCTAAAAAATGCTAGCGTTCGCTAGCTAGGGGGTCATCCCTGTTCCCCAGGTCCTATGTTTCCCGGTTGCATAAGCCTAAGCCTTGGCTGATTTAATTCGGTATTTTGTCAGGGTTAGGGGTTACGGTTAGGGTCAGGGTTACGGTCAGGGTTAGGGGTTACGGTTAGGGTCAGGGTTACGGTCAGGGTTACGGTCAGGGTTAGGGGGTAGTGTTAGGGTCTACATAGGCATATTTCCCGGGGAATTCGGCACTGGTTGTGGAAAAAATTACAGACTGGGGAACATTGGACCCTTTTTTGGGAAAAGCGAGCAACATGTTCCCCGGTCACATACGAAGCGGGGAACATAGGACCCAGGAAACATAGGTACGCTCCCCGATCGCTAGCTAGCTAGCTTGCGCAGCAGCTGAATTCCCGCGATATGAGATTACACGAGAATCGCAGGTTTACATCAGGTTAGAAGGATGACTTTTTACATTTTTTTAATTGCATAATCAAAAAGGCATATATAATATTCAAGACAAAATACAGATACAGCAAACTGAACAAGTGACATCAGTAACAAACAAAAGGAAAAGTTTAAAAACACAAAATGAAAATAATAAAAATCAAAACAGGAACACATCTTGAAATAAAAACTAGCCTGAAGGAAAGTCCTAAGACTTCTAGATAATCAATTAATAAATTAACTACCAATGTATTCCTCCAAACAGTGTATCATCATCCTATACGTGCTAAACTAAGCAAATCTTTTTTAATTTTACAGTAAATTTGCTTTGTTCTTTATATATGAGTTAGAAAACAGTAACCCTATTAAATAAAATGTTACTTTTAGTACAACTCGTTGAGTGAGTGCATAAAAATCAGTGTGTTTATCTCAAACCAACTTCCAACTGAATCACAGGCCATTAAAGAGACACCACCGGCGGGTTGTGGAGGTAATGCTGCCGGGGGAAGCTGCCTGTTTGTCGGACACAAATCATGTCCACAGAGAGTTATCCCCCCTGGTTAAGTGCTTATTTCACAGTGCAGAAGGTAAAAACGTGTGTGTACTACTAAAACTATAGCTAACTGTACAAAAATCCGCGCAGTTTGTGAGAAATGTTGATGCTAATCGCGATTAGCTTGTTAGCGCCGTTAGCGCACCCTGCGGTAGCCATAGCAACCCACAGGTGTGCGTTAGCGGTTGCGAGCTAACAGTTTGAGCTCGTCTGGGTGAGTTAAAGTGACTGAGGAGAAGGATGTGTGTGCTCGTCATGGACACAGAGGGCCGGGAGAGGCTCTCCTTGGAGCCCGGGAGGAGTGGATGTTTCTCGGGCTGGACTGTTGCAGTGTGCAGGGGGGTCTCCACTGAGCCTCCATCTTTCCACTGTTCATGCTTCAGGAGCTAAACCCTGGACCTGTGAGTACAAACACACCTTTAAAAGTGGGACACACTGGGGTGGAGAGTAACTAAGTACATTTACTTAAGTTCTGTTAATAATAGTTATGATTATATACATATAGTCCAAAGAAAACCCATGTATTATTCTGATATGGGCTATACTTTTGGTACTTAAAGTATTTTTTGATGCTAACTCTTAAGTACTGTACTTCCCATTTCATGCTACTTCTACTCCACTGCAACTCAGAGAAATACATTTATAATATGTATATTTTTCTGAAATGGCCGACACTTTTACTTTTGGTAGTTGAAGTCCTTAAGTTACCTGCTTTTTTAAGACTTTGGTAGTGCTACTTTCATCTCATCTCATCTCATCTTCAGCCTCTTATCCGGGGTCGGGTCTCGGGGGCAGCAGTTTTAGCAGGGGACCCCAAACTTCCCTTTCCCGGGCCACATTAACCAGCTCTAACTGGGGGATCCTGAGGCGTTCCCAGGCCAGTGTGGAGATCTAATCTCTCCACCTGGTCCTGGGTCTTCCCCGAGGCCTCCTCCCAGCTGGACGTGCCTGGAACACCTCCCTAGGGAGGCGCCCAGGGTTCATCCTTACTAGATGATCCTGAACCACCTCAACTGGCTCCTTTCAACGCAAAGGAGCAGCGGCTCTACTCCGAGTTCCTCACGGATGCTGAACTTCTCCCCCTCTCTCTAAGGGAGACTCCAGACCCCCTCCTGAGGAAACACATTTCGGCCGCTTGTTCCCGCGACCTCGTTCTTTCGGGTCATGATAGTGCTACTTTGCCTTTGGTAAAATATCTTGAGTAAACTAAAACATTTCAGGCACTCAGGTGGGTTTGAAAAAGTTAAAAACCCTTTGTTTTAGTGGGTACAATTAAAAAAACAAAGCACTAATGCATGTTCACACGAGCACCGGGGGTTTGAGAGACACCAGCAGTGCTCCTGTGATCCTGTTGTTTGTAAACTAAAACATTATTATTGTTATCAATCAATCTCTCGATCATTTTATGGGTTTATCCATTAGTTGTTTGGCTCATAAAATGGGGAAAAATGTGCATCAGTGTTTCCCAAAGCACCAAGATGACATCCTCAAACGTCTTGTTTTGTCCGTAAACTCAAAGATTTTAATTTTACTGTCTCAGAGGAGGGTTTACTCGCTGGACAGTATTCTCATTTAACAAGCGTAAATCAGATAATTTGGAAATATTTTCTAACAACTAGTCGACTACTAGACTAATTGTTGCAGCTCCACATCTTCTTTTACTCAGACTTACACCAATTAGTCATAATGGTTATAATTTTTATTTCAGCCACAGTCGGAGAGCGTGTGTTAAATATTGTTAAACCCTTAAATGTATTCTTCTTCTTCTCCTTCTTGTTTTGTTTTCACATGCTAAAATAATTCTTTTAAATCAAATATTTGTAGTGATAAATGAAACCTGTCGTCTAGATTTTATAATGGCGCTTCCGTCCTTCGGTCCGTCCTTCACAAAGGCTGAAATTTGTCAAATATTTGCATGCCACTCATTTTTTTAAAGCCACCATTGTGTTGTAGAAATGCTTGATATCTCACAACAACAACCGTCAGCAGCTATTGTTAGACGGTGATATTGTAAACGGTTAATTCCCCCTTTTAGTTTAAAATCCTTCTTGAGAAACTGGGTGGATGGACTCTTTTGTCCTCTTCTCAATCCACTTACTGCCAGGGCCGTCCAATCCAGGTTAATGTATTCTTCCCCAATCTGTCGGCCTGTCTTCTCCCATTCATCACTCATCGTCAGCCTGCGCTCTGCACTGAAACAGGTCATTATTCTGTTTAACGTGGACCTGGTTCCCGGAGCTCCAGCACAAAACAACCTTGTATTGTCAACTGTTTCCTCTTCTTGTATCAGAGCCAGCAGGCTGTTGCGGAGCCCAAGGCGGATTCATTAGGCGTGGGCTAAGTGCCAGTGAGATAGGGCGGTAATATATAACGTATATGAAATTAATTAAGATATTTAACCGCTGCTGTCTCAGCTGTCTGCACATGTGATGGAGTGAGAGGTAGAGAAATGGTGGACTAGCTTTAGCCGGCAGTGTGGTCAGGTGAGATAACACTGTGACTTGAGTCAGACCCGTGACCCGACGGCTGCAGGACCATTTCTGTGATTTTCTGTGCTGCTTATTCTGCACTTATCGCTCGGTTCTGCAGTGGCCATCCATCCATTCATCTCTTTATTCACTCCTCTCTCTGGTTCCTTTATCGCCCCATTTATTCTTATTGCTTTGCGCTGACTGCAGCCAAGTTGGTTGGCTTGCACAGCTCTGCTTTATCAGCAGCGGACCATCTGTAAGACCTCCACTGTGGACAGAGGAGAGGAGAGGAGAGGAGAGAAATGTGGTGTAGAATTTTAAACTACAGTACAATACTATTATAACAACTTTACGACAAAGACACGCAAATTAATTAAAAATAGATGCAAAACCGCAACAAAAAGATGCAAAATAATTAAAAGTATATGCCATACCACCATAAAAAGACTAAAAAGGCAAGAAATCAATGCAAACCCACCACAAAAAGATGCAAAATGACTAAAAACAGATGCAAAACCACCACAAAAAGGTGCAAAATGACTAAAAATAGATGCAAAACCACCACAAAAAGATGCAAAATGACTAAAAATAGATGCAAAACCACCACAAAAAGATGCAAAATGTCTAGAAATCGATGCAAAACCACCACAAAAAGATGCAAAATGACTAAAAATAGATGCACAACCACCACAAAAAGATGCAAAATGATTTAAAATAGATGCAAAACCACCACAAAAGATGCAAAATGACTAAAAATAGATGCAAAACCACCACAAAAAGATGCAAAAACACTAAAATAAATGCAAAACCACCACAAAAAGATGCAAAATGACTAAAATTAGATGAAAAACCACCACATAAAGATGCTAAATGACTAAAAGATAGATGCAAAAAAATGCAAAGTAACTAAAAATAGATGCAAAAAGCACAAAAAGATGCAAAATAACAAAAAGATTGATGCAAAACCACCACAAAATCATTACTACAAAACAACTAAAAGAAGACTTTTTGAATGTGGGAGTCTTGTTCCTGTGTAGACAGAGTGGGGGGCCTCTGACAGGTGTGTGCCCAGGGGCCCGCTGGCTCAGAATACGTCCATGGAAACGCCCTCTTTGGTCCCTACAGTTCCAACCTTTGATTAGCTGAATGTGCCAAAATCAGCACAGCGTAGTTCTGTTTCTGAGTGCTTGGAAATGGAAAGAGTGCAGTTGTTAAAATGTCACCTGACACTTTCTTCACTTCGTTTAATTGTGTTAAGTGCTCTGGCGTGATGTGCGTTCATTTGCAATGAGTCGTCTCGGTGCATTTGTACTGTACATGGTACATCCTGCAGGACGTGTGATCGTCCGTTCAACAGTAAGGAGGAAAGAAATGAAGAGTATTTAGTCATCAGAGCGAAAACCTGGCAGGAAAGCAAAGAGCCAACGTGCAAAATAGAAATGTGCCGTATGAAAAGGAGATTTATATGTTGTGTTAACGAAGGAGGCACACATTCATATATATGTGTGTGCGTGTGTGTTCGATCTCTTGCTGTGAGCTCCTGCAGGTGTTGCTGGGAGGGTCTCATTAGCTGCTGGGTAACTGTTGTTAAAGACCCGGACGCCCAGCTGGTAACCAGTTAAAATTACAACAGGAACACAACACCCAAGAGGATGCATGTACTGACACACACACGCAAACACACACACACACACACACACAGCACAGTGTGCCATCAGGCAGTGGGATTAAAGACTTCACTGCGCTGAGTTTTAAAAGCTCTTTAAATGACCCGTGTTAATTATTCTGCCTCTTGATTATCGAGCGGTGCGGTCGCGAGGATGTCGGCAGTTTGTGTCCGTCTGGGATTGAACCCCGCTCCCACATCAGAGCGGCAGCCAGCTGTCTGTTTGTTTTCGTTATTTAATCTTAATTTTGTAGCTGTGGACGAGAGAGAGACATGGTGGATTGTGTGTTTGTTATTCCACGGATTCCACAAAAGATTGGCTTTAGAAAGTGTCAAGAAACCCCAATTATTTCTCTTGTCTCAGGGTTTTTTATGTTTTTATTTTATTGGAGGGACAGATAATCACAACGTGTCAGTGTCTGTGTTGGGTTTATTCTTTTTTGTGATGATAAACCCAAAGAACAGTGAACCCACTTCAGTCCAACTCAGTTTTATTGTTATGGCCGAGAGGAGGACAGTGTGTCAGATGCCGTCCCATCGACTGTTCCTAGACACCTGTTACACTGTTTATAGTCTTGTGCCATCATAAAGGGGCTGTTACATATTATCCTCTTACCTGTAACTCTGTTGTAGAGATATCGGCTGTAAAGATGCATTTCTCTGGATTGTAGTCATGGCCTACCGGGCACAGGGCCCGACTGGAAAAAAAGACCATTTAGAGATAAAAAACGTACAAAATGACTAAAAATAGATGCAAAACCACCACAAAAAGATGCAAAATAACTAAAAATAGATGCAAAACCACCACAAAGAGATGCAAAATGACTAAAAATAGATGCAAAACCATCACAAAAAGATGCAAAACTACTAAAAACAGATGCAAAACCACCACAAAAAGATGCAAAATAACTTAAAATAGATGCCAAACCACCACAAAAAGATGCAAAATGACTAAAAATAGATGCAAAACCACCACAAAAAGATGCAAAAGGACTAAAAATAGATGCAAAACCACCACAAAAAGATGCAAAATGACTAAAATAGATGCAAAACCACCACAAAAAGATGCAAAATGACCCAACAGGCGCACATAAAATGACGTCAGAACCGCCGTAGGCCTCGTGTTCGTGCACATGCAAACGTGCTTTACAAAAGCCCACCTCTCCTAAACGGACTGTGGACGGCAAGCTTGCTGCGCCTAGGCATGGTACGGTTGCACTCACACTGGTCAAAGGATCTAGACTTTAGCCGTGAAAGGTGCTTTGGCACGGTATGGTTGGACAGTGTGAGTGCGCCCTTAATCTTTCGAACTTAGTATGTGTGCCAACATCTTTGCATAGACCTATTGTCTTTAAATGCACCAACAGACTGTGTATGAAACCGGAAAGTGTCCGCCCTGTTGGACCCCCGGTGAACAGTAGTCCCTGATGCTGACTCCTCCGTCTAAATATTAAATCTAGGTTGCCTCTGTACAGGTGGATCCGGCTCCACACTGTCAGTGCTCGCAGCAGGAGTCTGCAGCTGAACTTCCCAAAGTTATCCCAGTGAGTCACAGCCGCTCTCTGGCTCTTTGATGAAGCCTGGTGTGGGCTGCGGTGCGTAGGTCGTTTGCTCTAATTAATGTTTCAACCACAAGTTCAAGAGCCTTATTATTGCACTTTTATATTTTATCTCACTTATATAAAGTTGGGTTTGTTCACCCAAAAAACCTACTCTGAGCTCTATGTGGAGCTGCGTAGGTGAAGCCCGTTACAGCGGTGGAGCAGGACACATGGGCCGTCTTTAGGGGCGTTGGATGTGTCGTTTCCGTATCGCTGTTGGTCCACAACCGTCCACTTAGACCTGTTTAGAGTGTGACACTTGTGAGGTGTGGCTGGTCAGGTCCACAGGAAGTGCACCGCGCTTTGAAGCCAATTTGTGCCCAAACTGGATTTTCAACTACTGTGTCTGTCACGTGATGTTCTCTGACCCAAAACGACTTTTTCTCATTGACCTACATGTTGACAGAGACGTCTGTAAATCAGTGGATAACCCTCACACTCGTGTTAATATCAGAATTTGATTAAAAGTGTTACAAGAGCACCATATTAATGCATTTAACTGTAAAATACAACCTTTCCCTCTCGGGGAGGAACTCCTGCAGGCTATTTTTGTTCATATGGCAGATTGGCAAAGCTCTCGATCTACCGGTCAATCTTGGTTCCTACCCTCACCTGTGGTCATGAAAGCTGGGTCATGACCGAAAGAACCAGGTCGCGGGTACAAGCGGCCGAAATGTGTTTCCTCAGGAGGGGGTCTGGAGTCTCCCTTAGAGAGAGGGGGAGAAGTTCAGCATCCGTGAGGAACTCGGAGTAGAGCCGCTGCTCCTTTGCGTTGAAAGGAGCCAGTTGAGGTGGTTCAGGATCATCTGGTAAGGATGAACCCTGGGCGCCTCCCTAGGGAGGTGTTCCAGGCACGTCCAGCTGGGAGGAGGCCTCGGGGAAGACCCAGGACCAGGTGGAGAGATTAGATCTCCACACTGGCCTGGGAACGCCTCAGGATCCCCCAGTTAGAGCTGGTTAATGTGGACCGGGAAAGGGAAGTTTGGGGTCCCCTGCTAAAGCTGCTGCCCCAGAGACCCGACCCCGGATAAGAGGCTGAAGATGAGATGAGATTATATGTCAACCATGTCAGTTTTTTCCACTGGTGTGCAGCCATGCTCTCCTTATATCTGATCTTCCTGTCCAGCCTGCGTCCTCCCTGAATCTGTTTTCTCCAGAGGGACGAGGTTATGATGGTGCAACATCTCATTTAGATTCATTTAAGGAAAGGCTGGAAACTCAGGGCCCAAAAGGATCTGATACTGAATCTAATGAAGGTCACAAAACCAGAAAAGTCATCTTCCATATTTTGCCTTGAGAAACTTGTCGGTCTGCACCTCTCCCACAGTGTGTTGGTGCAGTGAAGCATCCCTCGTTCTGTTCTCTCTCCTGCCTCCTCAA
Organism: Echiichthys vipera; assembly: GCF_963691815.1. Lineage (NCBI taxonomy): Eukaryota > Metazoa > Chordata > Actinopteri > Perciformes > Trachinidae > Echiichthys > Echiichthys vipera. Next base: position 3,485,717 of record NC_139830.1, on the reverse strand, counting down.
AAAAACTTACACAACTACAGCTTTATTCAACTGAAGCACTTCTGAACGCCACAACAGTGTGCAGACCTGACTCTCCTTAACCAGCGCAGCCAGTGCACCCTGACCAGCTGCTGCTTATTCCTGAGAAAACAACATTAACCACATGTTCCCGTCTGTTTCCAGTAAGCAGCATCTTCCGCTCGCATCACTAAGCTCGCTCACTGGATCGCCGTATAAGTGGATCAGCGTGCCGTGCAAGATTGGACAACATGGGTTTGCATCATGGCACATCCTCCCCAGTGCTGTTGCTGTGGAGATATGCAGAAGTGTATCTGTGATGCGGCTCCGGCTGAGGAGGTAGCACCCCGCTGAGACTGCTGTCTACATGCCAATAATAGAGTTAAAAAATAGATCCAGCCTCTGTTGTTCACTGCTGCATCACAGCGCGGTGCTGCATTGTTACTCTGCGTGTCGGAGCCACGTTAGGTTTGGAGGAGTCTGCGTTGAGCTCTGCCAGTCACAGACGTGACAGGTAACCCTGGCTGAGTCAGTGCTGCAGGGTATCAGCGCAGAAGTTTCATTTAGAGCAGTTTTATTTGTGCCAATGATTCATAAAACCCCGTAGATCCTCGCTAGCAATCAGCTAATTAAGATTCTGAAAGCAGAATTCAATTACCTCGGCACAAATTCAGTCGTATTTCATTATCAAGATTAGTTTAATTAAGTTTGAGGGAAGGTGAAAAAAGAAGGAAAGTCACAACAAGAGAAGCCAGGTTCCAGCGTCCGCCTGTGAATTCAGGCTGCATCACTGTATTTTGCTCACAACCTTAAACATTTTCAACATTTTGGGAAACGATATTCAACATATTCCAGTCAGCAACTCAGTGAAAATGTGCAAAGAGCGCGCTGGATTTATAAACACCAGACAAAATCATCATTTTTGAAATTTTTTATCTTGTTTTCATAATCGTTGGACGCCAACAACGTAATTGAAAATCAGTTATTACAGTTACAGTTAACAGTTATTGCAAGAAATGGGATTTTATTCTAATAAAACTAAATTTAATTATACAGTTGATGTCATGTGGTGCAGGTTTAAGACGATGACTGACGGAGGAGCGTCATCATCCTGAACGTAACTCTCTGTTCAGCTGTGAGCCACGATAATGGAGGATGATGCTCCTCCGTCAGTCATCGTCTTAAACCTGTTTCACATGAGATAAAGTATTTATACTATTTACACCAGCTACTGTCCTATTTCCAGCCTTACCGCCTCTGAAAAAGCATTTTTCCCCCCTGTAGCATTCCTCTCTCCTGTGTCAGATCTACTTCCTCCATTCAACTCTTGCTGTTGTTGATGCTGTGTTTATATGCTGCATGTCAGAAAACAACTGGTTGGACCTAGATGTTATCTACGTTGGTTGATATTTTCCAGTTCATCTCATCTTCAGCCTCTTATCCGGGGTCAGGTCGCGGGGGCAGCAGCTCCAGCAGGGGACCCCAAACTTCCCTTTCCCGGGCCACATTAACCAGCTCTAACTGGGGGATCCTGAGGCGTTCCCAGGCCAGTGTGGAGATCTAATCTCTCCACCTAGTCCTGGGTCTTCCCCGAGGCCTCCTCCCAGCTGGACGTGCCTGGAACACCTCCCTAGGGAGGCGCCCAGGGTTCATCCTTACCAGATGATCCTGAACCACCTCAACTGGCTCCTTTCAGCGCAAAGGAGCAGCGGCTCTACTCAGAGTTCCTCACGGATGCTGAACTTCTCCCCCTCTCTCTAAGGGAGACTCCAGACCCCCTCCTGAGGAAACACATTTCGGCCGCTTGTACCCGCGACCTGGTTCTTTGGGTGATTACCCAGCTTTCATGACCACAGGTGAGAGTAGGAACCAGGACTGAGCGGTAGATCCAGAGCTTTGCCTTCCTCAGCTCTCTTGTCGTCACAACGGTGCGGTAGAGCGACTGCAGCACCGCCCCCGCTGCTCCGATTCTCCGGCCAAACTCACGCTCCATCGTCCCCTCACTCGTGAACATGATCCTGAGGTACTTGAACTCCTTCACTTGGGGTAAGGAATCATTCCCTAAACCTAAGATAGGGGGAAGTGGGTTTGTCGATTTACGAAACTCCGATCAAACTGTAAAACTAGGCGCTGGTTGATCAAATTCGACTCAATACTCTGTGTCTGTATTTTCTATTTCTATCCTCAAATGGTCATAGAAACACGCTGTGACCTGTACGCCTTCTTTCTTCTGCTTCAGAACGGACCAAGCGTCGCCCAAAACCGCACGTGTCACTCAGAGCTACGCTGGTTGAAGGTCATGTTTTGTTGCCATGATTGGTTCGAGGACTGTCCAATTGCGTTCAGAGGCATTTTGGTCTGAACCCTTAACCCTGGGAATTGAAAATGAACTCCCGAAGTTGATGCCAGGCTAGGTCCAAATGATTAAACCCCAAACCGTCACCTGTGTCAGGTTGTCTTCCTGCTGTACACACTGTAAGTGCATCATGTTGGTTGTTCCTGATCTGAATCAGGTGCTGTACGCCGTACACATTGTAAAGCCCCTTGAGGCAAATACAGTTGGTAAAGTTGGACATGCTTGTGGGTGTGAGGTGTCAATCAGCTCGGGCAGAAAATAGTCTGTAATAACAGACTTTATGGGCCCAAAGATATAAAAACCCTGAAGAGCAGAGAGCTGATGGGGCGTATTTTGACACGCTCACTGAGCTAAACTGTCACTTTTGCTCCACTGCAGGAACACAACAATTCTTGTGTTGTGTGGCAGGCGCTTAGGTTTGGCAGCGTTGTTGCTTAACCCCACAAAAAACCCCAGCTGATGTTAAAATGTAAACCACATTTTAACATCAGCTCACTGATGGTAAAATGCACATCAGTGTGTGTGTGTGTGTGTGTGTGTGCGCTCGTGCTGCACTGCAACAGTCTCCCATTTGTTGAAAGCAGCTCCAGCCCCTGGACAGATGCACACACTCATGCATGGTTTTCCATTCCCATCATCCACTTTAATTATTTCCCCATCCCCAGGACAGCTACTGTACATCCATGGCTGCTCCCACCGTTACCTTTTTCTTGCTCAAGGGCCCTTCAGCAGCACGGGCAGAAATTTACGGGCACGACTGCGACTGAGAGCAAGAATTACAACCTTCAGGCCCCATGGAGCAGTCGCGTAGATATATACGGTCCCACAAACAAACACACACACACACACACACACACACACACACACACACACACACACACACACTCTCCATAGGTCCAATGGGACTTCGAGACGGCAGATTGCTCCTATGGAAACTGTAGCCTACAGGCCTCAACTGCACACACACACACACACACACACACACACACACACACACACACACACACACACACACACACACACACACACGTACAGAATGGAAAAAATAAACAAGGAGGAAAAGGGCAGTAAACAGATGTATTATTCATACATCACTTCCTTTATTTCCAGACTAATCCATAATGTATTCATCACTTATTAACCAACAACAAATTGTGAATATAGTTCAGGGATGTTTTTGGCTCTGAGGAGCAGCACGTGGAGTCACGTGTGTTTAAAACTGCTCCTGTCGTTCGTTGGTTTCCTCGCTATCCTTCTTTATTTTTCTTAAAGTAAAATATTCACATCAGGGTTGACATTTAAGGTTCATCCACTTGTGGATTTTAAGCAGGGGAAGTGGAAGAGAAATTGACTTAATGCACCGTACAAGTTAAAAGTCATGAACAAACCAGGGTGCTCAGTAGCTCACCTGGTAGAGCGGTCGCCCGTATACAGAGGCTCAGTCCTCGCTGTAGTTTATTTACTAAGAAAATCGTGTGTCTTCACATTATGTTCCACTCATTACTCTGATATTTAGTTAAATGAATACATTGAGAACACCAAATTGCATTTTCTCCTGAAGATGCATCCGTTCTGCAGTGTCTGGGGCCGCCTGGTGTTCAGCGTTAGACCAGGCTCACTGTCATTTTACAGCTAAATTAGTCTCAACATTTTAGACTATTTTAAGACTGTGGACTAAGAACCATGTTATTTGAATGAATTAAGATGTCTTTTTACGGTCTGACTAGCAAAGCCTCATTAGGTCTTGCTCCAAAATTGATAGTTTAAAATCAAACTTACTTAGGGCACACTCACACTGTCCATCCGTACCGTGCCCAAGCACGTTTCATGGCTAAAGTCTAGTTCCTTTGACCAGTGTGAGTGCAACTGTACCACGCCTTGGAGCGGCCAGCTTGCCGGCCACGGCCAGTTTGGGAGAGGTGGGCTTTTGTAAAGCACGTATGCTGTACGAGCACGAGCGTGCGCACGTGTACGAGCACGAGCGTGCGCACGTGCACGTGTACGAGCACGAGGCCTACGGCGGTTCTGACGTAATTTCCTGTGCGCCTGTTGGGACATAGAAAAAAGAAGGAGGGACCATGCGCGGACATTTAAAACAATGGCGGCGAAAGGTTCACGTTGGTGTGATGTGGAGGTGGAGTGTTTACTGCAGATTTGGTCGATGAAAAGATTCAAAAACAGTCGACAAGACGCACAAAAACTCCGAGGTCTACGGAAAGATCTGGAAACAAAGCCACGCATCGCCATGACGTCATCAATGCGTGTGACGTGTTACGGCGTGATGACGTATAGGCAGCAAGAAGCATTCTCCGAGGCCCAGGTAGTGTGAGTACAAACGGGCCTGGAGGGGGGGACAAGGACCCTAAAGCCCGGGGCACGGGACTGCGTTTCCCCCATGGTTTAATTCCAACCTTCTGCTAGTTTAAATCAATTATCGTATTTACCTTTGCGTATTAATGACTTTAGTTCTGATGTTCCTGGTTCTTTTTGTATTGTGCTCTTTTATTATTGTATTTTGCATCTCTCCTGAGGCAGCTTTTACTTTTCTACCTTAACAGGAAAAGCGTTTCGGGTCAGCACCTGCAGTTTTTAAAAATCTGCCATAGAAATAAAGTGACTTGACTTTGACTTGGTGGTAAGATTGAAGCCAAAGCCAAAGGCTCCTCTTGACTGGAGAGAGATGGCTGAGAGACAGCCGCAGACACTAGAAACGTAGCTAGTTTGGATGCTTTCAAGTGTTTATTTTCATGCAGACAGGTGACTTTTGTGTCAAGAGAAAGGTTAATTTATGTGTGGCTCCGAAAGTGAATGTCAAGCGCAGCACATTCAGCTCTGTCATTTACAGAAGCACTCCGAGTAATATTAAAATGTTTTTAAGGCAAGGAGGATGATTAGACCAGGGACGTCTAGATGCATGAAGAATCTGCTTTTTCACAGGTGTCTGTGTGTGTGTGTGTGTGTGTGTGTGTGTGTTTCCTGACAGATATGTGTGGGTGTGTTTTGCTCTCTCTAAGTGTGAGTGTGTGTGTGTTTGTGTGTGTGACCTGTTGGTTTGGAGGGTGAGCGGTGCATGGAGTCACAACATCCTGATGAACACGGCACCAGCTGAGAGACCACCTGGACTATACAAACCTACCTGACCCCACACACACACACACACACACACACACACACACACACACACACACACACACACACACACACACACACACACACACACACACACACACACACACACACACACACACAGAGAATTATAGGTACTTGGACAGATGGTGAAAGGTGTGTAGATTGGACAGATGGTGTAGAAAGCACAGTTTGGTGTTGGAAAGAGATTTTTTAATACTCCATTAAAGTTTGTGGGGATCAAAACTGTCATAGCAACTTCTTGTGGAGTCTTTTTTGAATGTATTAATAGTTGTGATGATGCTACTAGTGTGGGTAGAAGTATGTGTTATGTTTAAAGTGTAATTACATCAGAGAGAGGTGGAGGGGAGATGAGGGGGCGTTAACATTCTTAATTTTGACGGTCGCATCGTTGGACTTGCAAGGTTAGAACTGATTTTAAATCAGTAGGTTGTGTGTTGCGCAGATGTCAGTATGAACACTAGAAATGATGTGTTTCATCACAGTGCAGTCATTTACCCACGTCCGTGAAGTGTACCCCCGCAGACCTCGCCGTGTGAAAGGGCCCCGTCCCATCACCGCACAAGTCTCTGCTCCACAGTGAGCGTGTTCGGATCACTGCAGCTGTCGCCCCCGGCTCATCTCACAGAACACATAGATTTCCGTGTTATTAAATATATGTTTTGCTGGATATGTGTTTTGAACTGATCAACTCAGTGTGTGTGTGCGCGTCTGTGTAAAGTCAATGAATCAGTTCAACACTGTCGATTCGTTCCCATGGAGCCAACATGAAAACTGTTTTGGTTTAGTAAACTTCTGTCAGTCGGCCGGTGCAGGCAGGTTATCCAGCAGCTGTCACTCAGGAGACGGACGTGTTCACTGAACACACGGACACATACAGAGGGTTCAGGTTCGTCACGTCCGATGACCGCTGACGTGCAGACGCTGCAGCCTACCTGTAACTTGTGGCCTTATGTGAAAAACAACTCCAAAATGAAATGGTCTGTTAAATGTTGATATGCATCGCCACTTCTCCACTATGTGTGATCTGCCTGACCTCTTTGGGGTGGGCCTCACGTGTTTGTGTTACGGTGCTATAGGTGTAATTTAGTCATTTCAAGCTCAAAACACTGAACATGTAAATTATTTGCAGGCTCCATCTGAGCCTGCCAGGACCTCGGAGGCACAGCAGGGTTTTTTGGCTGAGGTGCCGTGATCTTGTGATCAATGTTGGGTACGGTTACATTTAAAGTAGCTAGTTACATTATAAGCTAACTGCCATAAAAAAGTAACTTACCTACTGAGAAAAGAACCTTGTTGGAGTATTGTGTGTTACCAGAAATGAAAATCCCATTGAGATTTCTTGCACAGGTTGGTCGTATTGTCCGCCTACTTTCCTCTTAAATGTATTGACTCTTACCTTCGACAACTCCGCAGGCTGATGACATGAGTTCTGCAGAGAGTGGACTGCAGCTTTCATGTACCTCAATGCACATGAAAGTAATCTAAATAGAAAACCACAAGGGTACCCGACAGGTCTCTGCAACCTTTTGGCTGCTATCCCCAAAGCAATTTCAGTCCAAAGCAACTGGACTTGGTTATTTATCTAGGAAGACGTTTCACCTCTCATCCAAGAGGCTTTTACAACATAGTCATCCCGTATGTGGCTGGGGTATCAGAGAAACTCAGGAGGACCTTCAACAAACACTGCATCCCTGTGTGTTTCAAACCCAGTAACACACTCAGACAGAGACTAGTTCATCCCAAGGACAGAACACCACACACCCACAAAAGCAATCTGGTTCATGCTGTCCAATGCAACGAGGAATGCAAAGATCAAAACAACCACTGCATTAACACACGTCCCAACACAGCAGAGCTAACTCCTCAGGCCTGGACTCTGCTGTCCACTTACACCTCAAGGAGAAAGCCCACTCCTTTGATGACAACATGCCCACATCCTGGACAGAGAGGACAGATGGTTTGAAAGAGGAGTTAAAGAAGCATCTCTGTAAAAGTAGAGAAACCATCGCTAACCAGAGGAGGAGGTCTGAGACACCACTTCTCTCCAGTTTACAATGCTGCCCTTTCATCCCTTCATTCAACAATCTAACCTCAAAGAACAACTGTTCACAAACGTCCTCCTGTGACTCCAACGATTGTCGTTAAGACTCAATAGAGCACTAACCAAGTCCAAACCTACTTCCAACAACAACTGGACCAGGACCAGGACTAGCACTGACCAAGTCCAAACCAACTTCCAACAACGACTGTCACTCCAACGACGGTCGTTGGCACTTGGAGCACAAAGGGTTTCAGTGACATCATCGACCTTGTGAGAGGTTGAATACCTGGATCTCACACCAGTTAGTTGGACCAGTCCAAGCCTGGTCCTGGTCCTGGTCCAGTCCCAGCCTGGTCCTGGTCCTGGTCCAGTCCCAGCCTGGTCAGATGCTTACATGAACTGATGAAGCCTCCTGGATGAGAGGTGAAACGTCTTCCTAGACAAATAACCAAGTCCAGTTGCTTTTGACTGAAATTGCTTTAAGGAGAACGACGACCCGGACAGATGAGAACATTCCCAGGCCTTTTGGCTGCTAAAAATCTGACAGCTAGCTGATGGAGACGCCCACTGAGACGTATGTCCTCTGTCTCAAAGACGAAATAGTTGCCGTGGCCGTAGTCGTGTCCTCCAGTGAAATGTGCAGCTGGCTTTACTGCCGTGGTTCTAGCAGAGAAATACTAGTTTGAAAGTAACAACTTTAGTTCTTTGAAAACGTAACTAAGCAACACTAATGTTTTACATTTCTTGTCACAGCAAAAAAAGTACTCATTTCATCTCATCCTCAGCCTCTTATCTGGGGTCGGGTCTCGGGGGCAGCAGTTTTAGCAGGGGACCCCAAACTTCCCTTTCCCGGGCCACATTAACCAGCTCTAACTGGGGGATCCTGAGGCGTTCCCAGGCCAGTGTGGAGATCTAATCTCTCCACCTGGTCCTGGGTCTTCCCCGAGGCCTCCTCCCCGCTGGACGTGCCTGGAACACCTCCCTAGGGAGGCGCCCAGGGTTCATCCTTACCAGATGATCCTGAACCACCTCAACTGGCTCCTTTCAACGCAAAGGAGCAGTGGCTCTACTCCGAGTTCCTCACGGATGCTGAACTTCTCCCCCTCTCTCTAAGGGAGACTCCAGCCCCCCTCCTGAGGAAACACATTTCAGACGCTTGTACCTGTGACCTCGTTCTTTGGGTCCTGACCCAGCTTTCAGGACCTAGTTGTTAAATAAATGCGTACAAATAAGTACGTAAATACACGACATTACGCTGCTCTCAGGACAAAACACTTTGGACACACAACGCTAGCAGTTTGAGTGCTTTCAGTGAACTCTGGACATTTTAATCTAGAGAAAAATGATTTTTTTTCGATTGGTTGAAGAGGAGAGAGAATTTCAGTCAACTAAGATCTCGTTTTGTTGATCCTCAGCCTTCCCTCTCAAAATGTATATTTTTCTTTGTGCTCTATCTCTTTTTCGGTCTCCTGTCCATCATCTCTCCTTTAATTATCTTTTCTTTCTTTCTCCGCCTCTTCTGCTGCGTGCCTTTTCCCCAGAGCGCCTGTGTTTTGTGTCTCAGTTACAAGCTGAAAGATTTATTACAGCTATTTGTTCCTTTTACCTCTCCTCCGTATCTCCCTCCTGTCTATCTGTCCATCGCTGTGACTCACACAGGACTTTACTATTATTTATCTGGCTACATTCACCCGTTTGTACACAGCTTTTTCTCTATGTTTCGTTGATTCAGTATTGGTTCTCTCCGCCTCACGATGCTCCACAGTCCTCTTCCCCTTCAGTCTTGACTCGTTTCATCTCAGCACTGCCATCTGCCTCAGCACAAAGGTTTAAATAATGGATTAATTAAAGAGGAAGCTGCTGCCGTCGGTCAGTGGAGGTGGTGATTTTGCCACAGAGTTGAGCTCATGTTTTATGTACAGTATTTTATCATGTCTAATGCACCTTAGTCTTTGTGTGGTCTGAGTTTCACCTGGCTGCGAGATTAATTCCCCCCTCTGGGACGATAAAGTTAAAGTTGAAAAGCGATATTTTATCTTTTTGCAATTTTGCCCGGTGACAGGTGAAGGCCTGCAGGGGGCCAGAGATGATGAAAGACGGTTGTAGATCTAATCCTGGGCTCAATAATTCACAAGGGAATATGGGTAATGTAGCTGGATTTATGTGCAGTCCACACGTCTCCTGATTCTGCAGCAATGAGTGCTAAAACCAGGAGCTGAGTTAGCATCTTTGCACTTCTTGTTCCCTCGTCAGTGGGTTTTGATTTGATGACAGCAACACAGGCACAGAAATACGTCAGTAAATACCCCACTTGTGAAGCTTGTATGTATCTTAAAAGTGGCTAAATGAGACTACGAACGTCAAGAGAAACAAGTATAAGAGAAATCAGTGTGAAGCTAATTCAGTGGTGTAGTTAATTTATGGCCTGATGTTAGCTTTTTACTTAGCCAGTTGCATTTACGGTTCAAAATTCATATAAGTGGTGTTCATTAAGCACGTTGGGACATAGAAAAAAGAAGGAGGGACCATGCGCGGACATTTAAAACAATGGCGGTGAAAGGTTCACGTTGGTGTGATGCGGAGGTGGAGTGTTTACTGCAGATTTGGTCGATGAAAAGATTCAAAAACAGTCGACAAGACGCACAAAAACTCAGAGGTCTACGGAAAGATCTGGAAACAAAGCCACACATCGCCAAGACGTCATCAATGCATGTGACGTGTTACGGCGTGATGACGTATAGGCAGCAAGAAGCATTCTCCGAGGCCCAGGTAGTGTGAGTACAAACGGGCCTGGAGGGGGGGACAAGGACCCTAAAGCACGGGACGGACGCACAGTGGGAGGGCGCCCTACGACTGTGCAGCTTTTCTTGATATTCAAGCGAAGACAAACCAAAACAAAACAAACAAACCTAAAGGTACCTTGAATATTCACCATATTCATTTGTCATTTTATAAAGAGACATGTTTATTCAGCCTCGTGCTGACACATACTGTATGTGGCTTTTATGAAGCAGCTGAAAATCCATTTCGCTCGTGAAAAAAATCAAATCATTCAAACAAATGTTTCCTGGTAAGGCTCCACATTGATGCCTCAGAGCTGTGCACGTACAGGGATGGTAATGCAGCGTCTGATATGTGCAAAGGTGCATCAGTTTTATGCAAATCAGACTTCCCTGTGCTGTTAGCTTTTAAATTAGATGATGTATTTTCTCACTAATGTGTAGAATGCAAGAATAAGATCAGTGCTAACACATCCACTACTCATTAAAACACATGACATGGATAACAGGCGTACAGTTGGTCCTGTGGTTTGTAAAATCAATTTCAATATACAATGAAAGTCAATACGTGACCTGCGTGTTTCAGCAGAAGACACTAAATCATTAGACCCTCGTCACTTTTTAATGAGCTAACCGTTACGATATTAGCCTCATTACAGGTGTTTTCCTTGTTTGTGATGAGCGGCAAAAGGTAAAGAGAGAAAATGTATTTCCAGTGTTGCAGTCAGTGAAATCATAAGCATCTCCAGCCTTTACCAGTGTTTCCATTTTTGGTTCTTCTTTATTCACGCTGTGGTTATAGCGTCCTGCTGAAACCATCACTGCGTCAATTATGGGCGTACTCACACTGTCCTCCCGTACCGCGACCCGGACTTTAGGGTACTTGTCCCCCCTCCCTCTCCCCCCGCGCCCCAGCCCCGTTTGTACTCACACTGCCAGGGCCGGCCAATGCTTCTTGCTGTCCATACGCCATCACACCGTAACACGTCACACGCATTGATCGCGTGTGTGTGGCTTTGTTTCCAGATCTTTCCATAGACCTCTAAGTTTTTGTGCGTCTTGTCGACTGTTTTTGAATCTTTTCATCGACCAAATCTGCAGTAAACACTCCACCTCCGCATCACACCAACGTAAACCTTTCACCGCCATTGTTGTTGTTGTTAAATGTCCGCCCATGGTCCGTCCTTCTATTTACATGTCCGAACAGGCAGACATAACGCTACTGCCGTAGGGCTCGTGCTCGTGCTTGCACACGTGCTCACGCTCGTGCTCGTACATGTGCAAACGGCTCCGCTAAAGCCCACCTCTTTCAAGAGGCCGCAGTTGTGCGTGGAGCGGGTGCACTCACACTGCTTAAAGGTACTAGGCTTTAGCTGAAAAAACGGTTTTGGCCCCGGCCAGAAGGACAGTGTGAGTGCGCCCTATGAGTGATACAGATGTGGGAACGCTGTCGCTTCCTTACAGTGATGAAAATAAATTTACAAAGTCAGCAGTTCTCGACAGAACCTGACAAAAGGATGGAAAGTGGGGGAGAGGAAGAGACAGGCGCAGAAAGATGCAATAGTCATGAAGTACCATATTGTGGAGACACGCTCACAGAGATGAGACGCTCCACACTGTAGGTATCAGAAACAGGATGTTCCTGAGCGAGCCGTTAAATGTAACTGACTGCGTGATGAAGTGGCTGCTATCAGCATGATGCATTTCCTTCACCTCTCGTACCACAGCACAGCGAGCTTCAACATCCTGCAGTTTATCATGGATTATTAAGATGCTCGGGTAAATTTAACGTGTTTAAACGTATGAAAAAAAGGACCTTTTGAGGGCCGTTATTGACCGTTGTCATCGTTCTGCTTGCGTTCACACTTTCATAAATGTCCAATATATAAGTGACTTACCCTGCACCGATTGCTTTGCAGTATTCAATTGTTTTAGGGTGAAGGTTGGTGTGAAATCAGTTGAGATCTCTACATTTATTACAATAATTTTGGACTGACCTATTGGCCTATTGCACTTGTATTAAACTAACAACTGATCATGTATGAACAGAAGCCAGTGATATTAAGATTGAAAGTTCTGCTGATCAAGTGCGACCCCAACAGGGACAAGCGGTTGAAGATGAATGAATGAATGAATGAATGAATGAACATCATAGCCTGGGAGAGCTGACAGTTTACAGTATGGACGGGACGCTGGTGACCCCAGGCCATGGCTCTCAGCAGGAAACTGGTGGATTGCTTACTCCGGGTAGGGAATTGGTCTTTACCCCAAGTGAAGGAGTTCAAGACCTTCAGGATCTTGTTCAAGAGTGATTGGACGATACAGCGTGAGTTTGGCTGGAGAATCAGAGCAGCGGGGACGGTATTGCACTCTCTTATCTTCACTGTTGTGACGAAAAGAGAGAGCTGAGCCAGAAGGCCGATCTTCTTTCCTACCCTCACCTATGGTCATGAAAGCTGGGTCATGACTGAAACAAGAGCTCCATACATCTATGTAGTGTTATGATATCAGAGGAAAAATTCACACTGAGCTGGAGATCAAAGCTAAGATGACTTTCAGTTGCCCTGTGAGAAATGTAGGATCCAAAGCTTGACTCTTACTCTGGACGAGGAAATCTCTGCACCCCGGGGAATTCCCCAAGAGAAACTTTTTCTGTCCACTCCAGGCAGCAGCAGAGCTCAATACACAGTCTGTGATACACTACGATAAAAATAACCGTCACGTTGGTTCTTACAGGAAACAAGACTTGGCACTAAAGTCGTCGCCTTTACTGCCTCACTTTTTCATGTTTTTATATTTATTATATTGATTTATGGTCATCTTTCTCCCTCCACCATCACAAATGTAGATACATACACACATTATGGTGATGTTTCACGCACTAACACACTTTTCACTGGTGGTTTCCTGTGTTTGAAGACACGACAGCCTCAGTGGTTTTAGACACTTCCAGAGAACATAGATGACTTGATAGAGAGCCTGACGCTTCAAAGTTTCCTCTGATGATGAGATAAAGAAGTCACAAAGGAGGAGCTGCTGACGAGGGTCGACACAGAGCTTATGAGGGGAGTGGTGTCAGTGTTTGTGGACACTCACAAGGAGACCTCAGAGCAGAATGGCTGCAGTTGCAGAGCTCTCCTTCCTGCTGTTTGCTCTCATCAACAACATTCATGCAGAACAACCCATCACCATCAAAGAGGAATGGGACTCTTACACCTTCAACCTCCCGAAGGCGGCCAACTCCTGCCTGATCTCCAGATTTGTTGGTGAGGAGAAGCTTGTCCTGTGGAACACCTCTGACCTCTGGTCCCAGAACTCCACAGTACCTGAAGACTTGGAACGACGACTTGTCAGCACGCCGGATATTTCTTCTTACACGATCCACAACCTGACCCATTCAGACTCCGGCCTGTACCAAGAGGAGTGTTGGACTGAGGGCAACGTCACTTGGAGAAACAGTGGACCTGCCATGTTTCAGAGCTGCTGACAATCTGGATGTCCAGTGGCTGAAGGCTGATTTAAGATCTGAAGACATGTGGACCAGAGTTTTTGGGGACAATACGACATCAGTGATGGTCGAAGTTAGGGGAAGATACCAAGTGGTGACAAACTCATCAGCTCTTTGTGTATCAAACATCATCTGTCTGGTGATGAACCAACAGCAGTGTGTTTACAGTCGACCCGTACTGTTGGATCTAGGATTCATGTCACCGTCTTTTGTGTGAACCCAAATTAAATTCTGAACCCAGAACAATGTCCAGGCAGGGATATAAAGCTAATTAATCACAGATATTTGTAAGGAAATGACTAAAATAACATTTTTCTAAACAAAGACACACTAAAAGACATTTGCAGGCAAACTTAAAGCAAACTATGTATCTGTACAGTACACTAGTTTTTATTATTTCTGCCTCACTGTATTTCGTTAGTAATTGTGTGATCATTTATACTTTAACTGCTTTAAATGTTATAAGGTTCAAGCTTCATTTAGGGTGCACTCACACTGTCCTTCTGCACCGCGCCCCGGGCTTTAGGGTACTTGTCCCCCCCTCCCTCTCCCCCCCCCCTCCAGGCCCGTTTGTACTCACACTACCTGGGCCTCGGAGAATGCTTCTTGCTGCCTATACGTCATCACGCCGTAACACGTCACACGCATTGATGACGTCATGGCGATGTGTGGCTTTGTTTCCAAATCTTTCCGTAGACCTCTGAGTTTTTGTGTGTCTTGTCGACTGTTTTTGAATCTTTTCATCGACCAAATCTGCAGTAAACACTCCACCTCCGCATCACACCAACGTGAACCTTTCACCGCCATTGTTTGAAATGTCCACGCATGGTCCCTCCTTCTTTTTTCTATGTCCCAACAGGCGCACAGGAAATGACATCAGAACCGCCGTAGGCCTCGTGCTCCGGCTCGTACACGTGCGCACGCTCGTGCTCGTACATGTGCAAACGCGCTCTTCAAAAGCCCATCTCTCTCAGGCGGGATGTGGACGGCCAGCTGTCCGCAGTTATGCGCGGAGCGGTTGCACTCACACTGGTCAAATGCACTAGGCTTTAGCCGAGAAAACGGTTTTGGCCCAGTGCGGAAGGACAGTGTGAGTGCGCCCTTAAATATATTCAAATTCATTTAAAATATTACGATGAAATGTAATGAAACAGCCGACATTTTGATGAAATGCCACACTTTGTATTCACTCTGAGAACCACACTTGTTATCGTAACATAAACTGACGCATGTTGTAACTCACTAAAACACAAAGGGATGAACGTTGAAGTGTGCGTGAGGTGCACACAATCTTATTCTTCCTTTATAAATTCCAGTTCATGCGTCGATGCAGTGTTTTTGTGCGTGCGCATCGTTCGTGCTCTTAACCCTGAGCAGGCTCCTGCACCTGATGGCCGGGCCTCGGACTGAATCTTGTAAATTGCTTGTTTGTGTTTGTGGATGTGGGAATCGAAATGCTCCGGTGGCCTGAGCGCGTAATGGATGGACAGCTGTTTGTTGTGGTGTTTTTTTTTTTAATGGACATTCGTGTTACCACTAAAACAAGACAGAATCACGGGAAAATGGAGCTCTTTATACTCTTGTGGTGGTTAGCTTGTAATCGACTGCTGTGGTCAGAAGTGGCAGCTCGGACATATAATGGTGTGCTCTCTCTAAAGCCGACCCTTCTGCTCGCTGTGTTTCCCTTGTGTCCGTCTCTCTGGTAAGCGTAGACCTCAGTGTTCTGAAAATGAGAAACATTTTCTGACTTGTGGCCTGACTCTAAATGCAGTGGGAAGATATCGAATGGGAGCAGAATCCTCAATTATCCAACCGCTGCATGTCACTTTTCTAAATCTATTTTTTTTCCATCTCTCTCCACCTCCCTTGTTAAATGAGCTCTGCTGCATGCATGACAGCTCCTCCACTGCTTCAGTAATGTACTGGAGCTAAAAGGTGCAGTGTGTTGAGGTTTCAGGTCTCGCCCTTAACCACAGGAGAGGTTCTCCAGAGAGGGATTGCAGCAGTGCCGTTGTTCTTCACACACTGAGTAATGAGGCTGAGATGAGACTGAGAGTACGGTGCAGCTGACTGTTACTTACCTTTCCTACAATCCAAATTGATACGGTTGATAATAGTCACGGTAATGTTTGTAGAAATGGACAAATGGCAGGAAAATCTTTGCCAGAATCTCCCTAATGTTCTCTCAAGCAGAGTTTGGTTTGGCACTGACACAAGTGTCTTTTGTTTTTTCATTTGTTCTTGATGTTGGAATTAACAGAATACAGTAGTCCCACAGAGACACGGATAAAAGAGAGGCAGCGGTAGACCAGCAGCTCCTCTGTTCTGTGAAGTTAAACGACTGTTTAGGGGGAGAAGTTCAGCCATCCGTGAGGAACTCGGAGTAGAGCCGCTGCTCCTTTGCGTTGAAAGGAGCCAGTTGAGGTGGTTCAGGATCATCTGGTAAGGATGAACCCTGGGCGCCTCCCTAGGGAGGTGTTCCAGGCACGTCCAGCTGGGAGGAGGCCTCGGGGAAGACCCAGGACCAGGTGGAGAGATTAGATCTCCACACTGGCCTGGGAACGCCTCGGGATCCCCCAGTTAGAGCTGGCTAATGTGGCCGGGGAAAGGGAAGTTTGGGGTCCCCTGCTAAAGCTGCTTCCCCCACGACCCGACCCCGGATATGCAGTTGGAGATGAGATGAGATAAATGACTGTGTTTGTCGATGGAGTCTGGTGGCTTTGAAGAGAGCACAGAATGGCCTCAGTTCCCACCGCATTCACTTGATAAAGTGGTGAAAATATCCATGCATACAATATTGATATTGTTTTTTTAGGAGTCTAAAATATCTTTACCAGGACATTTCTTCCCCTCACTGACTGGATAAATACCTCATACAACCACGGTTAAAAGAAAAACCCTTTGAACATATAATGAGCGTGGCATTTCCACAGTCTCTTGTCACCAGACAGAAAAAGACTGTAAAAGCCTGGAAAAGGTCACATTTATTTGCTGCTGATACATTTTATCAGAGTGCTCTCTCTGCTCTAAAGAATCACAGTTTCAAGATATCATTAGAAGACAAAGCAAGTGTTGTATTTTTGCGTGCTTTTACGTTGACGTGTTCAGAGAGCGGCTTACGCAAGCCCTTTTATTAATTATTGTAACATGTAAACCATGCTGCTATCACCCTACAGACTATTATGTTCGTTCAGACTTTACTCTTTCTGTATTTACAAGCTCATACTATTAATGCTGTAGTTTTTCACACACTGAGCTGCGCTATATGTGTGTCATCTCATCTTCAACCTCTTATCCGGGGTCGGGTCTCGGGGGCAGCAGCTTTAACAGGGGACCCCAAAGTTCCCTCTCCCGGGCCACATTAACCAGCTCTAACTGGGGGATCCTGAGGCGTTTCCAGGCCAGTGTGGAGATCTAATCTCTCCACCTGGTCCTGGGTCTTCCCCGAGGCCTCCTCCCAGCTGGACGTGCCTGGAACACCTCCCTAGGGAGGCGCCCAGGGTTCATCCTTACTAGATGATCCTGAACCACCTCAACTGGCTCCTTTCAACGCAAAGGAGCAGCGGCTCTACTCCGAGTTCCTCACGGATGCTGAACTTCTCCCCCTCTCTCTAAGGGAGACTCCAGACCCCCTCCTGAGGAAACACATTTCACACGCTTGTACCCGCGACCTTGTTCGTTCGGTCATCGGCATTGAAAAAAATCCCTACAAGAAATTCACACACATGAGACGAGTAACGACTCTGATACAGGCGTTATCACAAACGAGACACGAGTGTTGCTTCACTTCACTTTCCAAATCAATTATCAGACTCCAATTTGGGAATTTCCACGCACACACACTTTTTCCACCCTTCAAAGCACTCAAAATTCTCCATCCATCACCCAGTTATATCCATAGTTCTTATCTGGCGCCTGCTGCGGCCTGTTGGCCACCCCCCACTGATCCACACATGCTGGGAGAGGGATGACTCGTCACTTTCAATTTAGGCCTTTTTTCTTTTTGTCTTCTCGCTCCTGTTGCATCAGAAGCACCTCTGCATGTATTGTTCAATTCTTCCTCCGTTTTCATGGAAACGTCTCCTTCAGAATCTCTTTTTTAACAGGTCAGACTGTCTTTCCCTCTCCAGGTATCCATCCGTCTCCTCATTACGGGATCTTTGACAGCAGAGTGAGTCTGGACCCATAGGCTTACGTCTAATGGTTTCCTCAATGACCACTCGTATATGTGTTTTAATGAGCCTCAGTCTCCGGGTGGTAAGATGCTCATTAGAGTTCTCAGTCAAACCTTTAATCAGTCCTTTAGCTCTTCACTGGCTTCTTTGCCGGCAACAGCTGTTGTGTTTCGGGTTTCCTGTCTGTCCGTCCTTCCGTCCCATTCTTGTGATCAAGATATCTCAGGAATGCCTTGAGGGATTTTCTTCAAATTTGGCACAAATATCCATTTAGGGCGCACTCACACTGTCCTTCTGGCCGGGGCCAAAACCGTTTTTTCAGCTAAAGCCTAGTACCTTTAAGCAGTGTGAGTGCACCCGTTCTGCGCATAACTGCCGTCCACGGCCCGCTTGAAAGAGGTGGGCTTTAGCGGAGCCGTTTGCACATGTACGAGCACGAGCGTGCGCACGTGTACGAGCACGAGCCCTACGCCGGTAGCGTTATGTGCGCCTTTTCGGACATGTAAAGAGAAAGGACGGACCATGCGCGGACATTTAACAACAACAACAATGGCGGTGAAAGGTTCACGTTGGTGTGATGCGGAGGTGGAGTGTTTACTGCAGATTTGGTCGATGAAAAGATTCAAAAACAGTCGACAAGACGCACAAAAACTCCGAGGTCTGTGGAAAGATTTGTAAACAAAGCCACACACACGCGATCAATGCGTGTGACGTGTTACGGCGTGATGGCGTATGGACAGCAAGAAGCATTGGCCGGCCCTGGCAGTGTGAGTACCAACGGGGCTGGGGCGCGGGAGGAGAGGGAGGGGGGGACAATTACCCTAAAGCCCGGGTCGCGGTGCGGAAGGACAGTGTGAGTACGCCCTTAGATTCAAAGATGATTCAATTTTAGGTCTAGGCAGATGGCCGACCAACATAGAGCCAGGTCTGTTTGATGTTCCTGCCTCTTAAAGGTGAGGTTTTCCTTTCCAGTGTGCAAGATAGATGAGTGTATAGATAGATGTTGCAACTTGCAGTCGCTCATGGAGGAATTGTTGGGACTCTGTAAATCACTAATACATCATATCAGAGTGTGGTCTTGACCTACTCTCTACGTAAAGTGTCTGGAGATATCGTAAACACGATATCTCAGGAACCCCTGGTGAGATTTTCCTCAAATTTGGCACAAATGTCCACTTGGACTCCAGGATGGAATGATTCCATTTTCAACTACGCTAGTTATGACACAGTTATGAACGAGGTCGCGGGTACAAAGCGGCCGAAATGTGTTTCCTCAGGAGGGGGGCTGGAGTCTCCCTTAGAGAGAGGGGGAGAAGTTCAGCATCCGTGAGGAACTCGGAGTAGAGCCGCTGCTCCTTTGCGTTGAAAGGAGCCAGTTGAGGTGGTTTAGGATCATCTGGTAAGGATGCCCCCTGGGCGCCTCCCTAGGGAGGTGTTCCAGGCACGTCCAGCTGGGAGGAGGCCTCGGGGAAGACCCAGGACCAGGTGGAGAGATTAGATCTCCACACTGGCCTGGGAACGCCTCAGGATCCCCCAGTTAGAGCTGGTTAATGTGGCCCGGGAAAGGGAAGTTTGGGGTCCCCTGCTGAAGCTGCTGCCCCCGAGACCCGACCCCAGATAAGAGGCTGAAGATGAGATGAGATAGTTATGACACCATTTCACACAAATGTCTAATGCCGTTATGACATTTTACATATCCCGAAATGTCGACTTCACTGTGACCTTAAATGTTTCGTAACTCAGCAACGGGAGCGGAGACATTAATGAGACGGACTGAATTGGTGACACTGATCTTGAAACCGTGCTGATCGTATCGACCTTCTGCTGCCAGGTTGTTCTAGTTTAATAATCTTCTTGACGCTGTAATATCCTGTCTGATGTCAGAGCAGCAGGTTTCTGTCTGATTATCTTATGTATGAGATGTTGTCAAGCTGAAGACGTTGAGCTTGTTATGAACTGGATGCTCTGTTCAAATGTTCACTTTTGCCTGATTCATTCTTTTATGGGAGTGATTGCACTTTTACTAGAGTACAGACTTTCAGTACTGACCACTGCCCAGCTGTCAATCAAGCTCAGATGCTGACCAAGCCCCTACCACAGCAACTTCCTGGTTGATCCAATCAGGAAGTGCCAAAAACTGCAGTTCTCTGAGTGTCCACTAGGGGCAGGTTTCATAACAGAGCAGTTTCTCATCGACCCCCATGTTAAACAGGTCGTTTTCACAGCATCATTAAACCTGTTTAAAACGTTCTAGTCTGTATGTTTAGGCCATATCTCCATGACAACACTGAGGGGGGTGGGATTTATTTGTACCAGGCTAGTTTTTATTTTATTGGAGGTTAAAGTTTATGAATAATTAGGGGCGTGGCCTCTTGAGTGACAGCTAGCCTCTGGCCCTCACTTCTCCTCGGAGGTAAACGTCAGCCAGATGGACGTACGCCCCTCCCCTCAACGTCACATACATGCCCTTTTTTGGTCAGAGGAAATGAGGTGGAGTCAAAGACAAGATGGAGACTCCCATGGGCGAGGACGATTGGATCAAGTAGAGAGAACGGACCTCGACAGAGACGCTACGTCCATTTTTTAATACGGTCTATGATGCCGACCTAAACACCAGGTCCTGAAGGTGGATCTTGGTCCGGTTCCAGTCAGACTTTGTTGTTGTTGTGGTTTGAAAATAGAAGTTGAGCAGTACAAAGGGTACAATTGCTTCCGTGTTCGTCTGAGTTGACCAGCAACCGTCGCTCGTCATGCATTGCTTCATTTTTGTCTTTTGGACTTTTCTTATATATGTCTGACGTTTGTTGACACTAGAGGCCGAGAGCATTCGTTCAGTACTAATCATTTATTCAAGGACGTTCCTTCTCTCCCTGAGCTTTCCTGCATTTGGACTCTGAGTAACAACACAGCTGTTGGTTGGAGAGCAGCATAGGTGGAGGAGAGGAAATCGATGTGAGTTTAATGTGCAGGCTGCTCCGACCTGTGGACCCACATCTCATACTGGTGGGGGTGGCATCCCTGTTTCATTTTATTGAGTTGTGTGTGTGTGTGTGCGTGTGTGTGTGTGTTTAACACTACTATATTATTGCCTGGGAATCAACACGGTCTCTTGTTTACAGTTGAGTCGTAGCAGTTTAATGTTCCCTGTGACAGGATGTGTTGTGTGTGTGTGTGTGTGTGTGTGTGTGTGTACAAGTGCATGATTAGTTTTGTGTCCAGATATTGGCTCCTACCCTCTTCTCTCGTTTACTGTTGCACTCTGCCAATATAAGTTGTCCTGTAAGTGTGTGTGTGTGTGTGCGTGTCCTAGTCTGTGTGTGTGTGTGTTCATGACAAGAGACAGGTCAACAAGGAAGAGAGCGTTAGTGCACCTGATGTGTTTTGGTCTTGATTTTCCTTTATCTTGTCCACCACATTTTATCTCCCTTGCCTCGCTATTACACACACACACACACACAGACACACACAGACACAGACACACACACACACACACACACACACACACACACACAGAGAGACACAGACACACACACACACACACACACACACACACACACACACACACACACACACACACACACACACACACACACACACACACAGACACAAACAGACACACACAGAGACAGACAGACACACAGACACACATACAGAGACACAGACACACACAGAGACACACACAGAGACAGACACACACACACACACACACACACAGACAGACAGACACACACACAGAGACACAGAGGAACAGACACACACAGAGACACAGACACAAACAGAGGCAGACACACACACAGAGACACAGAGACACACACAGAGACACAGACACAGACACACACACACACACAGACACAGACACACACACACAGAGACAGACAGACACACACAGAGACACAGACACACATACAGAGACACAGACACAAACAGACACACACACAGAGACACACACACACACACACACACACACACACACACAGACAGACAGACACACACACAGAGACACAGAGGAACAGACACACACAGAGACACAGACACAAACACACACACACACACACAGAGACACAGACACAGACACACACAGAGACACAGAGACACACACAGAGACACAGAGACACAGACACACACACAGACACACAGACAGAGACACAGACACACACACAGAGACACAGACACACACACACACACACAGAGAGACAGACAGACACACACACAGACAGACACACAGTGACACAGACACACACACACACACACACCTGCTCAGTAATTATAACCAGAATAAATTTGATTATTTTATTAATTCCAGTCGGTCGTGTGATAACTACAGTAATTAGGTCTCTAACGTGTGATGCGACTGTGCATAATCTGAATTCGTTCATTGTAATATTAGCATAATGATAACGAGCTAATTAAGACGATCCAAGATAACGTGCTCCAACACACGACAGCAGTTAGCCTGTAGCACGACTCTGGTCAAATGAACGTGCGTCCGGTGTTCTCACAGACTTTGTACTCTGCCGTTTAACTGAAACGACATTTACTGTTGGTGGGGATTAAAATCTCACATGGAAACGTCTTCATTAATGGGCATTAATCAGTAAGATCGGGCATTTCTGACATGTTACAAAGAGAGAACAAGTCCGTCCTAACCCTGTGAGAGTAATGCCTGAAGAATTCATGTGCCTTTTTAATTGCTCTTGTTGCTACGGCTACCCCCCCAACCAATGAATTCAATCAATGAACTCTTCGTGCCATTATTTTGACTTTTAGGAAACAACAATTGAGGGTTGAGGTGTTGGCAGCCGTCCATCGTCCCTTAATCAACGCAATAAGATTTGTAGGCAGCCAAATACTTTCACTTCAGTAATTATGCGTGCTGGCCCCGAACCAGAGCACTCTTAGGGTGCACTCACACTGTCCTTCCGCACCGTACCCCGTACTTTAGGGTCCTTGTCCCCCCCTCCAGACCCGTTTGTACTCACACTACCTGGGCCTCGGAGAATGCTTCTTGCTGCCTATACGTCATCACGCCGTAACACGTCACACGCATTGATGACGTCATGGCGATGCGTGGCTTTGTTTCCAGATCTTTCCGTAGACCTCTGAGTTTTTGTGCGTCTTGTCGACTGTTTTTGAATCTTTTCATCGACCAAATCTGCAGTAAACACTCCACCTCCGCATCACACCAACGCAAACCTTTCACCGCCATTGTTGTTGTTAAATGTCCGTGCATGGTCCCTCCTGCTATTTTCTATGTCCTAACAGGCGCACATAAAAGACGTCAGAACCGCCGTAGGCCTCGTGCTCGTACACGTGCAAACGCGCTCTACAAAAGCCCACCTCTCTCAGACAGGCCCGCTGGCCGCAGTTATGCGCAGAGTGGTTGCACTCACACTGGTCAAACGCACTAGGCTTTAGCCAAAAAAACAGTTTTGGCTCGGTGCGGAAGGACAGTGTGAGTGCGCCCTTAATGTCTTTACATCATGATATATGTAGAGAAGACGAGTCAGACGAACACTAGCACCATTATATCTCCAGTGTATGAGGTGCTGAGGTTGATAGGTATAGGCAACACAGTGATGTGGTGGTTAGCACTGTTGCCTCACAGCGAGAGGGTTCCTGGTTTGGATCCCAGCTGGGGCCCTTCTGTGTGGAGTTTGCATGTTGTCCCCGTGTCTGCGTGGGTTTTCTCCGGGTTCTCCGGTTTCCTCCCACAGTCCAAAGACGTGCAGGTGTTCGGTTCATTGATGACTCTAAATCACCCGTAGGTGTGAATGGTTGTCTGTCTCTGTTCGTCTCTATGTGTCCTGTGATAGACTGGCGTCCTGTCCAGGGTGGACCCCGCCTCACGCCCGATGTCAGCTGGGACCGGTTCCAGCCCCACAACGACCCTGACAGGGACAAACGGTTGAATATGAATGAATGTCATAGTGACACAGCAGTTACAGAACTTAACAACGTGCCAGATATTTCTCTTTCTACTCCACAATATAGCGCCACTTGCAGCTGGTCAACAGGATTCGTCTCCGTTCTTTTGTCCACTTCTGTTTCTTCCATTTTTTCTTAACAAAGGGTACAAAAATAAGTCTTTGCGCTGACTCCCTCAGTAGTGTTCAAGTAGAAAAAGGGTCCTGGTGTTCAGAATGAAGCGTTGGCGGGACGAAGCGAGACGCCATGATACCAGAACGTTAGACTTCGATACGATACTACTGTAAAACAAACGAACAAAAAAACAATACCTCCTTTGATAACAACAAAAAATTCTTGGCACACACATTTGGTAACATCCTGCACACAGTTCTGGTACCGAGAACTCACTCCTGAGTTCTTTACAGGAACTTTAAGAGGACACACTCATCTCTTTCTTCCTCGTTATGGAGCCGACTGCTTCAGCTCTGGGTGTTTCCTTTGTGACCTTTTACTCCTTTCTCTTTCTCCGTCATCTTCCTTGTGTGTGTGTCTCTCTCTCTCTCTCTCTCTCTCTCTCTCTCTCTCTCTCTCTCAAGAACATACACTTTCCCTTCTGTCTGCTCTGCACACCGATCAATAACCCAATCTCCTCAGCCTTGTTCTGCGGAGACCGAAGCCCTCATCACAAGCTCAGGCACGTCTCAGCGAGGAAAAGCCAGACAGACAGAGAGAGCGGTAGTGAGACAGACAGACAGGTTGGTGGATTAGCTACTGGAGCCTTGGCACGCGGTCACCTCGTAAGCCCACACAGCCTCCGGAGTCGTTCAAATTCCCACGCTTTCTAAGGCTGGATGCTCTCTGTCTTAACATTTAATTTTCCTGGGCAGCTTCTCCTTTAAACTATCATTATTTACCAGAAGAAGTAAGTTACTCACAACTGTGGCTGCTGGAATAGATTAAGCACGGATGATTTAAGGGATTAAAGCTTAGGAAACCTCTCAAAACCAAAGCACGCCATTTAATTTCTCACTGGCTAATTCTGTGTGGGCTGCAGTAACACACACACACACACACACACACACACACACACACACACACACACACACACACACACACACACACACACACACACACACACACACACACACAAACACTCAAGACGAATAAGTAAAAACCTCTTCATGTTCTCAAAGGAGCAAAAATGGGCTGGGATTGCCTCTACATGGCTCTCACAAACTGTTTTCTCAAGGCCACGTGCACTAACATGCACTCGTCTTTTTTTCAGCGCCCTTCACACATCTCAAGAGCCATCTGCTCTACTTCACCCTCGCCTGTATTATGGACCCAGTGACGTGCTGTGTGCTTAATTTGATGCAATTTGACCAAACGGTGCTATAGCAATTAACTTAACTGCAATGCTCGTGTTAGATTCCAGTTTACCCCTGTACGTGAGGTACTGGACCAGCTCTCTGTTTAAAGAGTCGGGTCCCTCGGATTAAAGAGTATTACTATTACTATAAGTTCAAACCGGGCACTGTTGATGCTGGTGGCGAGGAGAAACGCGTTGCTCATAACTGCCCACGTCCAAGCGTTTACCCAGCTTGCTTTGATAAAGTAAACTATACTCGCACCATTTTGAATTTGCGTGCAAATCTGTTTGTGTCGTTACTCCACCTACAAATTCATCATCAGGATCCCAGAAGCGCAGTGTTGAAATGGGAGGTCGATCAGATAAGTAGTTCTCAAAAACGCTGCAAGCTCCCCCAATAAACCCTGCAAACAGCAATACAGGAGGCCAAGAAATCGGCCCGTTCCCTGAACAAACGAATCAGAACAAACAACAGAAAACTCAAATAGAGTTGGAGGCTCTCCACCTGCTCCTGGGTCTTCCCCGAGGCCTCCTCCCAGCTGGACGTGCCTGGAACACCTCCCTAGGGAGGCGCCCAGGGTTCATCCTTACCAGATGATCCTGAACCACTTCGGTCATGAAACAAGTGCACCAGGAAAATACTTTTCTCATTAACTTGGAGACATGGAGAAGGAGGCATCTATAGATCTGTGGATACATTGTTTTTTGGTGTCTGCCCCCTAGAAAATGACTCAAGTTAATATCAGAATTTGGTCCGATTACACTGGCCTGGGAACGCCTCAGGATCCCCCAGTTAGAGCTGGTTAATGTGGCCCGGGAAAGGGAAGTTTGGGGTCCCCTGCTGGAGCTGCTGCCCCCGCGACCCGACCCCGGATAAGAGGCTGAAGATGAGATGAGATGAACATATTGAAAGGCTAGAGTTAGCTGGAGCGCTAAACAGGAAGTGCCGCTGCTCAATGGGCCACAACGCAGAAGCAGTCCCGATCATCAAGGGTTGTTTTATTTTGGCGTGGCAGTTGAACGTATTTTTGGCTTCTTGCACCACCGAGCGGCTTTCATAGGAATAAAGGCTTCTCCGCCTCAAACGCTGTATCAAGTTCTCTCTTACACACCCGTGCACGACCTCAGAGGGACTTCATCCTCTGCCCAGGACGCCATTCCGCCACTTTACTGATTTCTCTGACTAATTTTCTACAGCAGCCGTAGGAATAAATCCCCTTCAGCCAAAACGGATTCTTTATTGATCAGAGGCGGTTTTGTTGTGTCTCGGGACGTTGAGAGGCTGGAGAGAAATTGCTTTGAAATTGGAAGGACGCAGCGCTGTGGTGCCCCGGCCTCTAAAGATGAATTCATTTAGGTGTGTGTGTGTGTGTACTGAATCATATGTGAAGCAGTACATCATTCGGGACGTGACATTGCACTTTAGTGTCCCCGAAACTCTGGTTTGTTCAGATTTATGCTTGTAAAATGTTGTTATAACTCAAATCAAAGCATAAATTATCATTATTTTTCCAGTTTGCAGACAAACTGTAATCTGCGCTGTTCATGTTCTCCACTAATTAGATTTCTTTATCTGTTTCAGGGCAGCTGAGACCCCCCCACGACCCCATGAGTTTGGTTTGGGTAAGTAATCTGCCTTTTTTTGCATTCATCTGGGATAAATGCTACACACACACACACACACACACACACACACACACACACACACACACACACACACACACACACACACACACCAAGAAGCACAACCTACTGTACGCAAAGTTGAACCAAGCAGTTGGTTTATGCATGAACAAATGCTTCAAGCGGAGAGATCCAGCCACACACACACACACACACACACACACACACACACACACACACACACACACACACACACACACACACACACACACACACACACCTTACAAGTCTCTGTGAGGGAGTCACGAAGAGGCTGCTTTGTTACTGAAGCCAGCTCGCTCCCTCCTCTGGTTTCCATCCCTCACTCTGAATACTAAACATGTCACCGCTGTTGGCTGCCAGGAAACCAAGAACTACTCTGTGAGTGTGTGTGTGTGTGTGTGTGTGTGTGTGTGTGAGATTGTGTGCTCCTTACTTTAGAGGTAGTTTGTGTGTAGGCATATCGGTGTGCATGCTGTGAAAACATGCAAGTGTGTTGTTGACGGTCACTCCGTCAGAGTGCTCGGCTGGCGTGTGGTGTGTGTGTGTGTTTGGTGTGTTTCTTCCCTCAGGGCTTCATGTAATGTAGCAGCATGCTCAGTAACTAGGGAGCAGGGACTTGTTGCCAATGACAAACTAGGCTATTACCTGCTGCCTTCGTACCACATTCGTCTCAAGATTGTTCTCTTTCTCCTTCCATATTTGTTGGGCTGCGACTAACGATCATTTTTCACCGTTGTTTGGTTTATAAAATATCAGGAAAAGGTGAAAAATGTCAATCACTGTTTCCCAAATACCAAGATTACGTCCTCAGATGTCTTCATTTATCAACGATTGTTGTATTCTACGGTTAAATCAAATCCCAAAATTTAGAATTGAATACGTACTCAACGAACGAACATTCAAGTCCAGCCCTACAGCATTAAGGGCGCACTCCCACTGTGCGTCCGTGCCGTGTCCCGTGCTTTAGGGTCCTTGTCCCCCCCTCCAGGCCCGTTTGTACTCACACTACCTGGGCCTCGGAGAATGCTTCTTGCTGCCTATACGTCATCACGCCGTAACACGTCACACGCATTGATGACGTCATGGCGATCTTTGTTTCCAGATCTTTCCTGAGACCTCAGAGTTTTTGTGCGTCTTGTCGACTGTTTTTGAATCTTTTCATCGACCAAATCTGCAGTAAACACTCCACCTCCGCATCACACCAACGTGAACCTTTCACCGCCATTGTTTTAAATGTCCGCGCATGGTCCCTCCTTCTTTTTTCTACGTCCCAACAGGCGCACAGGAAATGACCTCAGAACCACCGTAGGCCTCGTGCTCATACACGTGCGCACGCTCGTGCTCGTACATGTGCAAACGTGCTTTACAAAAACACAACTCTCTCAGACGGCCCGTGGACGGCCAGCTGGCCGCTGTTATTCGCGGAGCGGTCGCACTCGCACTGGTCAAACGAACTAGGCTTTAGCCGAAAAACCTGTTTTGGCCCGGTGCGGAGGACAGTGTGATTGCGCCCTAATTTATACTCTATGTTCTTATATCCCTAAATCCCTTCCTTCTGTTTTGCTCGTAATGTTTCTATTTTCTTTCATTTGCATTTTTGATGCATTTTCATTCAGCCTTCAAGCATATTTTAGTTTGATAGTCTGGAAGTATGCGTCGCCAAATTACAAAGTAAAGTGTCATCTGTAAACTTCACACACCGCGCTCATGTTTGCGGTACCAGCCGGTCTTTATCTTGTGCCAGAGAAGAAAGACTCCTCTCCGCAGAGTGTTCGTCAGACTAGAGCTGCAACAATGAGCCGACACAAATCTGTCAGTCGACAGAAAAGTAATGTTGTGTTTTAGAGCCGGGTTGCCCGATCCTGCTCCCGGAGGGCCACTGTCCTGCATGTTTTAGGTTTCTCCCTGCTTTAACACACCTGAATCTAAAGATCTTCAAACCTGTGACACACGTCAGCTGCTTGATAACGAGCACATCATTAGACTCAGGTGTGTTGGAGCAGAGACAAACCTAAAACATGCAGGACAGTGGCCCTCCAGGAGCAGGGTTGGGCATCCCTGTTTTAGAGGGTACTTTAGGAAAACCCGTAACACAAGGACCATTCATTCATTCATTCATCTTCAACCGCTTGTCCCTGTCGGGGTGGCTGGAGCCGATCCCAGCTGATTTGTGGTGGTTAGCACTGTCGCCTCACAGCGAGAGGGTTCCCGGTTGGAATCCAGGCTTGGGCCCTTCTGTGTGGAGTTTGCATGTTCTCCCCGTGTCTGCGTGGGTTTTCTCCGGGTTCTCCGGTTTCCTCCCACAGTCCAAAGACGTGCAGGTGTTCGGTTCATTGATGACACAAGGACCAGTAATAACAAAATTAGATTTATTCTTGTACAAGAAGAGAGAACACAGTAAACTTCAACACCAGTGTCTCACATGCTCCGAGGGCAGTCCTCCAAAGTCTTTTAACATGCAGTTGCAGTAACGGTCGTCATGGTGATACATTTAAAAAACACAAGTAGTAATCTCAAGGTTTCCCAAAACAATCTGCAGCCTCGCCGGCTCAACATGCACCTTGAGAAAGATCCCTCTTCTCACAGTGGAACAAACAATGAACACACACATTACAGCATTATAGTTCTGAATCAGTAAAACATCAACATGTTTACAGGTACTTTATCAGGACTTATTGTTTGTCTAATTAATCGTCACCAACCCGTACAGATTAATTGTAGAGCCTTGGGTTTCAGAATATTATAAAAAACATTTTTTAAAACACTAGAAATAAAACAGGTGATCGTCTGCAAACAAAAAATAAGAAAAATTCATCCAAAATCCACTAAATTGATTAATCGTTACATGCAAAAATGTCAGAAAATGCTGTTTTCAGCCTCTTTCGATGTGGAGATTTCCTGCTTTTCTTACCTTTACTGTCAAAAGAGCCATTTTTGCCCCCTCTTCCACCAATTAAAATTGTCTGGAGCCGCAAAACATATTTGATGTCACAGCTTATAAAGGTTCATATATGTTAATATGATAATTACGAAATTATAGAACGACAATAAAGAAAACTGTTGACATTTTATTCCTATTATGACCTGTTTTAAAAATTGTTGTGGTTTGCTAATTTCTCACCATATATCATGCATGAAACTCCAGATTAGCCACCTGCAGTGAAAGGCGCTGGGCCATAGACGTAGGATGTGACGCATAGTTTGGTTTTACATAACATTTTTTTTTTTAAAAATCACCTTGGAACTCCAAGATAACAGTTTCTCAGTTTGTCTGGCGTTTGTGTGTCAGTGTATGTTTCGTGTGTGTAAGACCGCCCCAGGCACGAAACTTCAACGCAGGGTAGCAGGAGAGAGAAGCTGTCGGGCCTTTTTATGGCTAGCAAGCGTTAGCAAACAGGTCTTCACGTGGCAATATTTACAAGAACTCAGCCGAACTTCCCAATTATTGCACGCCACCGAGGAAAAAGAGGGCAAAGAAGTGGAAGGACATGGAAGAAGAAATGGCGGTTTGGGGATAACAGTGTTTGAAGAGATGTTTGTTCCAAGATAACAGGTGCTCCCTTTTTCCAAGATTGTCCACTCTGCAAAAAAACCCATGCTATTTATTTCCATGTTATTTTTTTGGTAAAGCCACAGGGAGCCACTGAGAAGGGGCTAAAGAGCCGCGGGTTGCAGACCCCTGTTTTATACCATATTGAACTGAATATCTTTGGGTTTTGGACAAAACAACATTTAAAGACGTCGCCGTGGACACCTCAGAACCTGAGATGAACATTTTATCGACCAAAACTCTTCATTCAGAAAATAATTGGCAGATTAATCGATGAATGAAAATGATTGGTCGTTGCAGCCCTGCAGGAGACATTTGTATTTTTCACGGTGATGGTGTTGCAGTACCTTTAATTCAGGGTTATAATATTTGTGCATTTCTACATACAATATCTTTGTAAGATGCATTTCCATCAACATGTGTCAGGTGTTCAGTAGTAGTGAAGGAAGAAGTGTCTCTGCAGAAGAGCACCACTGTGCAGGTTCAAACATATTCAGGCTTCAACAAACAAACAAACAAATCAATTTCATGCAAGTGGGAGAAGTTCTTATGCAGTTTTTTTATAAAATCAATCAGATTTCTTTTCTTCTTTTTGTGCTAATTAGAACTTTCCAACTCTTGGTACTTGATTTTCTTTATTTCTAACGTTCTTCATTCTTTCTTAACTTCAAAACACAGTATTTTTAAAAGTTTGCTGCAGAAATATTAGCTTACAGGGCACGCAGCAGCGTCTGTGCTGACCCTGAAGTCAGGTAGTTCACCAGGGAATGTAAAACAAATCTGAATCTCATGTATCTGCACCGTTGTGACGAAAAGAGAGCTGAGGAAGGCAAAGCTCTTGATCTACCGCTCAGTCCTGGTTCCTACCCTTACCTGTGGTCATGAAAGCTGGGTCAGGACCCAAAGAACCAGGTCCAGGTCCAAGCATGTGAAATGTGTTTCCTCAGGAGGGGGTCTGGAGTCTCCCTTAGAGAGAGGGGGAGAAGTTCAGCATCGGTGAGGAACTCGGAGTAGAGCCGCTGCTCCTTTGCGTTGAAAGGAGCCAGTTGAGGTGGTTCAGGATCATCTGGTAAGGATGAAACCTGGGCGCCTCCCTAGCACGCACGCATGCACGCATGCACACACACGCACACACATGCACACACACGCACACACACACATACAGGGTAAATCACGCTAAAATAACTTTCTCTATTTTGCTTTTTAATCCCGGAGTCTGAGCGACATACGCACTAACTGCGTCATATCCGCAGACTTTCAAAATTAAAGTTTGGCTTTATTAAAAATGAAGAACATCAAAGAAGTGTAACCACAAAAAAATGTAATAATCTATACTACAGGTAAAAAAAAGAAACTACAACACATTTTGTGATTTTGGTGAAATGAATATAATTCCAACATGTTTTGTTTCCTTTTCGTATCCGTTACACGTGCGACATCAGCACAGTTCAGACAATAAAAATAGTTTTATTCTTTATAATTGAAGGACTAACCTGTAGCACGGGCAGCCGTCCAATGGGACGAGGCGTTATTAGAATAATACCCATCACAGTGATTAATGCTGCAGTCATCTCTTCTCCTCTCTCTCTCCATATTTGCTCAAAGGGATCATTTTTATGGCCCTCTGAATCACCTTCTTCATTTACACGTTATTCCTGTTTCCCACTTTATTACGCTTTATTGCCTCAGAGCAGCATTTCCTTTTATCTCCTTCAGTGAAGATGTGTGTGCTGCGGAGGACCAGGATGATGTTTTTTTGTATAATGATACCGATTTAAGAGGAGAAAAATTCACAGATGACACGTAAGGCATTTGAAAATAACCCTTTTGCGTGGATTTTGCACTGATTTGACTCTGCAAAGTCACTCAGGAGGCTGCTTTCCTAATTCACTTTGTTAAAACACTTAATGCTATTGTACAGTACAGCATATATACAATCTATTACATTGTCAACTAATTCTCAAATATTAAAAAGAATAAATGAAAAATAGAAGAAGAAGAATTACTTTATTAATCCCGCAAGGGGAAATACATGTTACACACACACAGGCCCAAAATACACACACATGCAATTAATGGAGAGATGTCAGAGCGATGTCAGGGCGTTGTCAGGGCGATGTCAGGGCGCCCTGAGCCGACCTCGGCAGTGCCCAGGAGACGAACTGGCACCTCTCCAGCCACCCGTCCACGCTCCATTCATGGTCCACACAGGGACTCACACCGGCGACCCTCCGGTTCCCAGCCTAGTCACCTATGGACTGAGCTACTGCCGCTCAACAAGTACTTCAGTATCAGTCCGTACCATTTCTAAATCACCCAAAGCGTTCTGCATCATATGTTCGTATATGAGATTATAGCCCCCCCGCGACCCCGACAGGGACAAGCAGTTGAAGATGGATGGATGTTTCTGGAGTGAGACTCTAACAAATGAACTTGTCTCTGATTCAGACTTGCTCAGTTTTAGCTTCTTTGGAGTCCGCAGTTCGACCTGAGGGCGCACTCACACTGTCCATCAGTACCGTGCTTAAGCACGTTTCACGACTAAAGTCTAGTTCGTTTGACCAGTGTGAGCACAATCGCACCGCGCCTAGCTGCGGCCAGATTGCTGGCCACGGCCCGTGTGGGAGAGGTGGGCTTTAGTAAAGCACGTTTGCACATGTACGAGCACGAGCGTACGCACCTGTACGAGCACGAGGCCTACGGCGGCTCTGAGGTCATTTCCTGTGCGCCTGTTGGGACGTAGTAAAAAGAAGGAGGGACCATGCGCGGACATTTAAAACAATGGCGGTGAAAGGTTCACGTTGGTGTGATGCGGAGGTGGAGTGTTTACCGCAGATTTGGTCGATGAAAAGATTCAAAAACAGTCGACAAGACGCACAAAAACTCCGAGGTCTACGGAAAGATCTGGAAACAAAGCCACGCATCGCCATGACGTCATCAATGCGTGTGACGTGTTACGGCGTGATGACGTATAGGCAGCAAGAAGCATTCTCCGAGGCCCAGGTAGTGTGAGTACGACCGGGCCTGGAGGGGGGGACAAGGACCCTAAAGCACGGGGCACGGGACGGAGGCACAGTGGGAGGGCGCCATGAATCTGGGTTTTGGTGAAAACCACTGATGATCACCGTTCATACCGTATCTTTAGACCTTTAGACTCATTTTAATGCACAGTGCTTCTGCACACACACACACACACACACACACACACACACACACACACACACACACACACACACACACACTCACACACCCTTAATCTACCACATATGTTTGCCAGAGGCTTTTATATTTCCCCTTTCAGTCCCTGTTTGTACGACACAAATTGTTGAGCCGGGGGGTTTGAACTCATCACCCTCGACACCTCAGGGATAAAACAACAAGCTGCTTCTCGAAGATCAAACCTGTAACTCTCACTGAACACCACAGACTGATGCACACCAGTAGCTTTGTGTTACTGGATGAAAGTGATTGAAGCATAATCAATATTTCTCCATTAGAAAGCTCTCACACTCCTCCTCTGTGTGAAGCAGACATGAAATCAATGCTTCCAGCTCAGACTTCCTACGTGTCAGTCTCAGCTCTTGGTCCTGGATTTCCCTCTTACACCGTACGACAGCGTGCGTTCGTGCGTTCTCCCTTTGAAAACTGATTCATGTAAATGAATGCACCCGTAAAAATGAATTCTCAGTAACTAAGATAAGATAAGAAAGTCCTTTTGTTGTCTCACAAATGAGGAATTTACACTGTTGCAGCAGCAAAATGGATCGATTAAACAATATATACGTATAAAATATATAATAACAATGTATGTAAATTAGAAATAGCACCAATATATATATATATATACATATAACAGTAAAGGTGTATTTGTTCATGCAGGCATTGAAATAACAGAAGTTCAATGAAAAGATTAATAAAATATTTCATAATATAAATATATGTTATATGTTAAGCGTAGTGGCGTGGATGTGTTGCTTGTCACTAGGAGGTAATGTGTGACTGGAGGTGTGTCTATGTGGGGGCGGAGTCAAGGGTGTGTGTGTGTGTGTCTCTCTCTCTCTGTCTGTGTGTGTGTGACGTGAATCATCTGGTGTCTGCAAAAGGTTTCTTCTCTTTTCTGTGTGGCGTCTCTAATGGCTTCTGCCTGGATACAGCGGTGGCTGGGCGGGTGGAGGGAGGGGGGGTCTTAATTGGCTTTCTGAGAGGAGACCAAAGGAGAGTTGAAGTGTGTGTGTGTGTGTGTGCGTGTGCGTGTGGGTGTGTGTGTGCGAGACACAATGATCCATAACAAGGATATAATTGATGATGACTTGAAGAGAGAACTTGACTCAATCGTCTGTCTGTGTGTTTAAGAGGACACATTCTCCTCCCTCCTCCCTTTTTTCCACTTGCCAGCCCACACACACACACACACACCCACACACACACACACGCACAGACACAGACACACACACACACACACACACACACACACACACACACACACACACACACACACACACACACACACACACACACACACCCTATTCTCTCCTGCTGAAATAAGTGTGTGTTTGTGGCTTCCTCTCACTTAACACATCCTAATAAGGTCATGAAAGAGCAGAGATGGAACTATGCCTATGCCACTTAGCCTTGTAACACACACACACACACACACACACACACACACACACACACACACACACACACACACACACAATCTGCCAAACTCATGTGTCATTGGCTCTCGCTGGTAAACGTCCGCCCCCTCTTCCATTCAGACAGACGTCCAGCAGCACGGGGTCTGACGGACCAATCACAGCCGTTTACCTCATGTAGGGGGCGGGTCTAAGTCGATGACTGACAGCTTTTAAACTGTCAAACTAGTCATGATCAACCATGACTCGATGTTGTGTTACTGTGTTGACTATTTACGTCACAGAATGTTTTCAGAAATGTGTTTTATTGTCTATGAAAACTCGGCAAGCGCTAAATGCTAGCAGTTTCTCAGTTTGTCTAATGCTAGCTGGCAGTAGGAGGGCTGATGTCACCTATTGTTAACAGTGGCACGCCGTGAGGTGGCTGGCGTTTGTGCGTCAGTGTATGTTTCGTGTGTGTAAGACCGCCCCAGGCACTAAACTTCAACGCAGGGTAGCAGGAGAGAGAGAGAAGCTGTCAGGCCTTTTTACTGCTAGCTAACGTTAGCAAACAGGTCTTCACGTGGCAATATTTACAAGGACTCAGCCGAACTTCCCAATCATTGCAAGCCACCGAAGAAAAAGAGGGCAAAGAAGTGGAAGGATATGGTAGAAGAAATGGCGTTTTGGAGATAACAGTGTTTAAAGAGACTGGCTACGGTACGATGGTGTTGTGGCGAGTGGTTCTGTGTGTCGCCCGCCACCGAGTTAATTTAGGACCCTGGTTTCAGGTCTGTCCAGTCGTGTCCAGAGGCACTTTGCTCCGCACGGTTGATAATGCCCTTGGGGAAATGGAAATCACCTGAGAGCCCAGACTGAAACACATTTGTGATTAGTCTGGTGATGCCAGGCGAGGTCACAGATCCTCTCCTCCCCCCCCATGTTTCAGCTGGCTGCACACTGCGGTAATGAACATGGCTGCTGCGGGGCGTGACCTTTGCTAAGACCTTATTTACACAGCGACATTTTCTGTCGTCTTGTGAGCGGTTGACTGAAACCAATCAGAAGCAGTTGGACCGTAGAGAAGATGATTATCCAGTCACAACAGGCGATATCGCACTCGCTGTCTGACACAGATTTTGTTTTTTCTGCTGTTAGTCTCACTTGTTTATTGTATCTCATGTATTTAAAGCAATGCAATGGCAATGTTTTTTTGATCATATCACCTGAAACTGCGATTTGCTCCGATAGAACAACATAAATAAGCCGGTTTTAGAAATAAAAACGCACCTTTATGTCCACCTAGAGCCTGTTGTTTGTTTCGCAAAGATCCACGGCGCCCAGTTCATCTTGTCCACTCAGCGCAGGGACGTGTGAGAGCTGACTGCCAATCACAGTTTGTGCACACGCCGCAGATCTCCACCCTCGTGCACGTTACAATATCACTATCAGTAGAAGCTGCCTATTGAAACAATAACGTGTGTGTATTGTCATCTAAGCAGTATGAACAGCACTGTACGCCAAGCTACACATACACTAAATGACGTTAGCAGTTGCCATCTATGAGTAAGTCAGCCAGCCTACGTCTGTGTAGGGTGTACTCCACCCCGTTGATCGATACTGAAATCTGGTGCACACGCACTGACGAGCACGAGAGGGAGATCGGTGGTAGAGGGGGAGGGGCGTGAGAGTTGTAAATCTGGCTTAAAATGAACGAAATGGAGACGTGCCTCTACATGTACACTCATTGGGTGTGCTAATTAATAACGTGTGTGTGTGCATAGTTAGAAAATACATGCATGCCTAAATACTGAAGCAGTTATACACTTATACACTTCAAACATACATAAATTACAGGAAGTTTAAAGAGGATAAGTGTAGACCTGAGATGCACATACATACCTGTATATCATACAAACTTTAAATATCACATGACGAAAGCATCGGGGGAAGATCATCGTAAAATCATGTGACATTAAAGGGAAAAAATCTATTTATATAATGAAGAGGCATCTATTTTACATATGTATCAGAACAAAGCAAAGTGACAAATGCAGAGTAACATAATAATATGAGGACGTGGCTCACACAGTAGTACTGTAGCAGAGAAGGATCACATGCAACCCGGGAACAATGTAAACACAACTCTCAAGTTCCTGGACACAAAAGTGAAGGACACAAAACCAATAATACAGATAGAGGTACGTCTCCATCTCTTTCATTTTCAGTCTGAGGAAGGGTCGGTGACAGCAAGGAGCAGCTCCTGGTGTGCAGACTTTCCCTTTCAAACTTACGCTTCAGTGCAGCACCCAGCTTTATTTATTTTTTGGGGGGTGCGTGCTTCTCTTACCTGTTTTTCCATATCTTCATCCTGTCTTATGAATGTCTTTTACCTGAGTGTGCATCAACTGAACTCAGTCGATCCCTGAAATCCACATACTTTGCAGTTAGGGTGCACTCACACTGTGCCTCCGTACCGTGCCCAAACAGGTTCCATGGGTAAAGTCTAGTTCGTTTGACCAGTGTGAGTTCAACCGCACCGCGTCTAGCTGCGGCCCGCTTGCCGACCACGGCCCGTTTGGGAGAGGTGGGCTTTAGTAAATCACGTCTGCACATGTACGAGCATGAGCGTGCGCACGTGTATGGGCACGAGCAAGACGTCATTTCCTGTGCGCCTGTTGGGACATAGAAAAAAGAAGGAGGGACCATGCGCGGACATTTAAAACAATGGCGGGGAAAGGTTCACGTTGGTGTGATGCGGAGGTGGAGTGTTTACTGCAGATTTGGTCGATGAAAAGATTCAAAAACAGTCGACAAGACGCACAAAAACTCCGAGGTCTACGGAAAGATCTGGAAACAAAGCCACGCATCACCATGACGTCATCAATGCGTGTGACGTGTTACGGCGTGATGACGTATAGGCAGCAAGAAGCATTCTCCGAGGCCCAGGTAGTGTGAGTACAAACGGGCCTGGGGGGAGGTTTGGTCGATGAAAAGATTCAAAAACAGTCGACAAGACGCACAAAAACTCTGAGGGGGGGCAAGTACCCTAAAGCACGGGGTACGGTACGGAGGCACAGTGGGAGTGCACCCTTAAACGCACTCAGACCTATGTCTTACTATGAATGAACTGTTTCGAACACAGTCTGTCTCCATGTGCCTCTCTCTACTAGTAGCTTGATTGTTTTCCATCTGTCATCCATTCTCTTCAGAACAGTCTCCATCTCTCTCTCTCTCTCTGTCTCTCTCTCTCTCTCTCTGTCTCTCTCTCTCTCTCTCTCTCTTCGTCTCATCTCTTCCTGATCATTATCCCGGTGATTTTCTATCACCTGTCTTCATCCATATTTGATCTTTCTTTCACTCCTCCACTACTTCACTTCTTTTCTTTCTCTTCTTTTTGACGGTTTTACGACCCCCTTCCCCTCTGCCTGTGTCTCTTTCCTGCAGCTATTTCTCGTTCTCCCTTTTTTCTTCTCGGCACATCTTTGAATGCCTCCCGAGCTGCAGATTCCTCTCTGCAGTGCAGATGTGTCGACCCACACCCCAAAATCTCTACATCACTGCTGTACAGTAATAATGGTGCTGGTGTTGTGTAATAACTGAGATTTCCAAGTCGTTTTTTCATTATAAAGCAGTTTGTGATGCTTTATAAATTCTGGGAAAGTACCAAAACACTGGATCCACAGAGAAATGCACACAGCTCATATTCAGGAACTGTGTCTTTAAATGGGCCAGTCCATGTCACAGCGATACCTTATATAGGTAGAAAGTGCCGTTATAGTCATTCCCCTGATTGCAATGATGTTGCACAGCAAGCGCGTTTATGAAAGACCCTTAAACGCCGACCAATCAGAGCAGACTGGGCTTTTTCAGTAAGGGGGTCTAAAGCTCAGTTCAGACCAAAGAGTCGCAACGTGACGAGTTGAAACTTGCAATGATCAGGTCCGTGACGGTCTGAAACCTGCCAATGAGAGAAGAGGAGACAGTGTATCATCTCCATAGCAACAACTTTCGCTTCATAAAATATAAATGAGGACAGAGGTGGTGAGATACTTGCTACAGCTGCATTTCTAGTAGTGATGAAACAGAGAAAATAACATTTAATTTCCCTCATTCACTGCTTTGTTCTCCATTAACGGCGCTCCCTCTCTTTGTTTATTCTCTAGCTCCGGCTCTTGCTAAGAGCTGATTGGCTGTTGAAACAGTTGACGTGTCTTACGATCTGAAACCAGCTGCTGGAGACTTGACAAGCGATCAGTTCACACTGCTGCAACGCTGTAAAGCTGTAAAACGGTTTCGTCTCTTCACAAATCTTTCCTTCTTTGTACATTTGTCCAAACTGCGAACCTCAACGTTTGTGAACCGCTGCTCCATTTAAAACGATACTCCACTGTCGCAGTTTTAAACACATGATTACCGTTGTGAGTTCAGACTGTTGTGGCAAAATGAGTCAATGCGGGTCAATCAAGACAGATGAAGAAACAGTAAGATCGGCTTTTTGTCTGTGTGAGTTTATCTCCAAAAAATTCACTTGCAAGGAAGCCGTTCGTCCAGACGCCTACACAAACGGCTCCCATCTGCAAGAGCGCCCCTAAGGTCCGGTTCTGTAGAGTTTAAATACAGACAGTGCCCAACAACAGCCCAGCTGGCACAACGTTTACAAAGCACAGGGGCAACTTGTCCTTTGCTTTGAGTATCACAGAGTCCTGATTATAGATTTCAGTCACAAGACAAAAGCGATTAACGCCGCTTATAGGTTAAGGCATTCAAAATACGTAGCTTTAGCATAAAGGTCGTAGCGTGGATGAGTATGTCTGTTATGTAATTAACCGTCCTCCCCCACTTCCTTCCTACCTGGAGTGTGAGGCTCATAACAACATTTCTGTGACAACGTTATTACGGCAACCAGGCTGTAAAATATATATAAACAGGAACATAAGGTACAAAGATTTGTAAGTTGCAGCCCTATAAAGATTCAATTAATCTGCCTGTGTGCGTGTGCGTGTGCGTGTGCGTGTGTGCGTGTGTGCGTGTGTGTGCGTGTGTGTGTGTGTGTGTGTGTGTGTGTGTGTGTGTGTGTGTGTGTGTGTGTGTGTGTGTGTGTGTGTGTGTGTGTGTGTGTGTGTGTGTGTGTGTGTGTGTGTGTGTGTGTGTGTGTGTGCGTGTGCGTGTGCGTGTGTCAGGGTGTTCTTATCTCATGTATCAGACTCTATCTTGTTAATCACTAAATGGAGGCTTCAATGATCACAATGCAAACACTGCACCGTGTCAGGCACATTAAACATGTAACACTCAGTTAAGACACCGCTTCTGTGTGTGTGTGTGTGTGTGTTAGGTATGTGTGTGTGTGTGTGTGTTAGGTGTGTGTGTGTGTGTGCCCCAGGCCTCTTGTTTCAGCTCAGAAAAGTTGACAGTTGATGTAGGGCGTGATTACCAAGGAGCGGAGGTGGTGGTGTTTGGGTATTTGATAAGCACACACACACACACACACACACACGCACACACACACACAGTGTTACTCACAGTAATGAGGGGAGTATTAGCTGGCATGCAGGGAGGGCAGACCCATTGTAATTATAGAAGGCGACAACTCGTGGTGTGAGATGGATGGCTCTCAGTCGCACGCACACACACACACACACACACACACACAGAAGATGAAGTTTGCTGGGTGAGACAGAAAGAAGAAGGCGCCTCGCTCTATTTCTCTGCAGCAGTAAACACACTGCTCCTCCTCAGTGTGTATCTGTGTTTTCCCTCCTCATTCATCTTTAATATAATATTTAATACAACGTTAAATATTTAAAACGTCGTCTGGTTGTTCCTCCAGTTGGATGTTAGAGCGTCGCTGAATGACGACCGCTTACAAATCGCTAGCTAGTTGACGTAGCAAAATACGGTAGCTAACATCAGCTAATTCATCCAGACTCTCATCCGGCTGACTCTCAGCCAACGTTACGGAGCAGGTAACACCGGATCCATGCAGCGTAGCGTAGTTACAGCGAGCAGGCTGAGAATTTATCATGTGCATTAGTATTTCTGTCCTCTGGCTGTGTGCAAGACCAGACTCATCTTTATTTATTAACAAATTAACATAAAATAAGGTTGTATCACAGCAATGCTGGTGTAAAACAATAGTCCTACTTAGCTGCGATGGCCTTTAATGAGGTTGGGTACAGAAACACACATTCATTCATTCATCTTCAACCGCTTATCCCGGAGTTGGGGTAGCGGGGGGTGCTGGAGCCGATCCCAGCTGACATCGGGCGTGAGGCGGGGTCCACCCTGGACAGGACGCCAGTCTATCACAGGACACATAGAGACGAACAGAGACAGACAACCATTCACACCTACGGGTGATTTAGAGTCATCAATGAACCGAACACCTGCACGTCTTTGGACTGTGGGAGGAAACCGGAGAACCCGGAGAAAACCCACGCAGACACGGGGAGAACACGCACACTCCACACAGAAGGGCCTCAGCCGGGATTCAAACCAGGAACCTTCTCGCTGTGAGGCGACAGTGCTAACAGCATCCATCAATATATATGTTACTACACACACACACACACACACACACACACACACTCACACTCACACACTCAGACACGTCTTCTAGATGCAGAGATTGATTATGGGGTGTCATTTTGAAGCTTCATGCTTCACAGGACTATTAGAGCCGGTCATGGTGGTGATGAATGCTGCACTGATGGAGAAGAGAGCCGCTGCCACTGATTCCTGTCACTGTCTGCACCGTGTCATTACGAGGCCGCTGTATTATTATCTTTTGAACAAAAGCAGTGATGTAGTGTTATGTAAAAATGTGAATTATCTTCCAAGAAATGCAACAAAGCAGAATCAGGCAGCGTCACACAGTCAAGACATCCGACAGGCGGCGAAACAAAACGCTGTGAGGATTTCCTGCAGTCTGAATTCTTGTTGTTGTGACACAAAAAACTCATGTGGATGAGTCAGACGGATGTTTTATAACCTGCAAAACTGTGACTGAAAGAGCCCAAAGATCCTGCTCTTAAGTATGAGGATATTTTTATTATTTACAGTTTTATATAAAGTTTGTTTAGAGCAGGGATGTCAAAGTCAAACACATCAGAGGGCCAAAAAAACTAATCTGCTACAAGCCGAGGGCCGGACTGGTTCAATGTTTATTAAAACATATTCAAATGATGCATTTAACCTATTGAACCAAGACCCGACACAGTGTACGTATTTTATTTAATAATTAAATGAGTAATCCAATATTTTTGTACAGCTCTGTCAGTGATTGGGCTGAAAGTTTACATCTGCCCACTTGCTGCGCTGCAGTGAGTTCGCAGGCTACCGTTGCATTGTGGGTAATGTAGTTTTGGTGCGTGAAAAACACCAGCAGGCGGCTGTCGCGTGCGGGCCGGTTCTAATACTAATCAAATATCATCCCGGGGGCCGAGATCATTCAATTGCGGGCCAGATCTGGCCCCCGGGCCTTGACTTTGACACCCATGGTTTAGAGCGAACCAATAAGTTCATGTTTTGGTATTTTCAATATTTGTGGACGGCTTAATTCTCCTTTGTAGTTTCTTCTGTGTCAAGCTCTCTGGAGTGTTTTTTTGGGTGTAATGTGAATTTGTGGTCAGTTGTGATGAGTGTGGATTGAAGCTTTAGGGTTTTTTTGACGTCTTTGCTTCGTTCTCCCCCATTTCGTTCATGGGATGCCATTTGCATTTTATTTTTCTGTATGTTTCCTGCATTTTCTTAAAGTTTGATGTGGAGAATGAGCAGAACAGCGCCATCTAGTGTCTCAAGATCGTCGTCACGACAACAAAACATAATTCCAGCAGTCAGGTTGCCAGGTTCGTTGCCCAGTAGCTCCTGGCGACCAGAGTCTGTTTGAGCCCGTCCCCTCCAGAAAATCACACCATAAAAACAAGGATTAGAGGAGTTTGACTGACAGTTAGCATTAGCCGTTATCGTTAGCCGTTCCAGCTAAGTGCAGATGAAAGTGATGTTAGCATCCAGGAGCAGCGTAGCCATGTGGGCGTGCGTTTGAATGGCGTTCCTCTCCTTTCTCTCAGTCCATGGAGTGAACGCTCGGCCTATACTGACTCTGGATTTTGCCCGTCTCCGCTCACCCAGCTGCTGGATTGGCAAACTCCATTTCACACAGCTCCAGCCTACAGTAGCTGCACCCAACAACAGACAACCCCGGCAACCAGCAACGCCCAATGCTATTGGCTGCTACCATGGAAACAGAACGGGACAGAAATTGTCAAACCCGTCAGACTAAATATATTCTTCTATAGAAAAGCAATACTTTCATTCTGTACCCC
The DNA here is from genome assembly GCF_963691815.1 of Echiichthys vipera. NCBI lineage: Eukaryota > Metazoa > Chordata > Actinopteri > Perciformes > Trachinidae > Echiichthys > Echiichthys vipera. The sequence continues at coordinate 3,442,279 of NC_139830.1, read as the reverse complement.
TCAAAACGCCCCGTGGTTGTATTTTTAATGAATATTCTACATATTCAACCTTTATGTAAACACTTTTTACCAACTGTTTTTGTGGATCCTTGTGTGGACACGGGGTAAATCTTCTTTTGTGTGCAAAGAGCCGTTTACGTAGTCTAGTTTACCCGTCATCGGCCCGTGGTCGAGGCAGAGGAGTGTGTCTCTAAGCAACAACAGGGATCATCATATCTTAAAGGACATATCACCTCACTAGGAGATGCACATCGCTCGTTATAGTCAACCTTCACAGTTCTTGGATTCGTGGTATAAATGGTTTTACCTCCTCCTGAGGCGATCATGTGTGTTTATGCATGATGTGATGTGAGCGGCCATTTTATATGCACATCCTGCTCAGCGGGGGTTTAACCTGACCGGTTGATACACAGTGATGACGAGTGAGGGGAGAGAGACAAAGTGACGCAACAATTAAAACATTCGGTTCAAGCTTGAAGCGTTTTAACCTCCACGTCCAGCTGGCGTTTACATGTTTTGGGTCAGTCGTGAAGTCTTTACTTTCTTCTATTCCAATGTTGGTTCACGATGTGCAAATGATCAAACTCCTTTCTCAGCAAGTAAAGCAAATAAACACCGCAAGGACGAAGAAAGCAGGTTAAGTCTGCTGAAGTTCTGCAGCAGGAAACATGTGAACAAAGCTGGATGGATTAATAAAGAGGAGGCGCAGGAAGGAGAGTCAGAGGCAGGAGGAAGGAGGAGAGGAGTAACAGCGGGAGGTTAGGAACGACCCGGGGACACGAAGCCGACAAGATTCTTACAGTAGAGTCGCAAAACAGACGCAAAACACCACAAAAAGATGATGAAACGACTAAAAACAGACGCAAAACACCACAAAAAGATGATGACACGACTAAAAACAGACGCAAAACACCACAAAAAGATGATGAAACGACTAAAAACGGACGCAAAACACCACAAAAAGATGATGACACGACTAAAAACAGACGCAAAACACCACAAAAAGATGATGACACGACTAAAAACGGACGCAAAACACCACTAAAAGATGCTGAAACTACTAAAAACAGACACAAAACAACACAAAAAGATGATGAAACGACTAAAAACAGACGCAAAACACCACAAAAAGATGATGAAACGACTAAAAACGGACGCAAAACACCACAAAAAGATGATGAAACGTCCAAAAACAGACGCAAAACACCACAAAAAGATGATGAAACGACTAAAAACAGACACAAAACACCACAAAAAGATGATGAAACGACTAAAAACAGACACAAAACACCACAAAAAGATGATGAAACGACTAAAAACAGACACAAAACACCACAAAAAGATGATGAAACGACTAAAAACAGACGCAAAACACCGCAAAAAGATGATGAAACGACTAAAAACAGACGCAAAACACCACAAAAAGATGATGAAACGACTAAAAACAGACACAAAACACCACAAAAAGACGATGAAACGACTAAAAACAGACACAAAACACCACAAAAAGATGATAAAACGACTAAAAACAGACGCAAAACACCACAAAAAGATGATGAAACGACTAAAAACAGACACAAAACACGACAAAAAGATGATGAAACAACTAAAAACAGACACAAAACACCACAAAAAGATGATGAAACGACTAAAAACAGACAAAACACCACAAAAAGATGATGAAACGACTAAAAACAGACGCAAAACACCACAAAAAGATGATGAAACGACGATTAATGAACGATTAATAAAGAGGAGATGCAGGAAGGAGAGGAGTAACAGCGGGAGGTTAGGAACGACCCGGGGACGCGAAGCCGACAAGATTCTTTCAGTAGAGTCGAGGTTAGTTTCCCTCTACAGGGGTCGGACGGAGCTGCTTTAGAGAAGTTTGTTCTCCAGTCACTCTGGAAGCAACTGAGTACATAAGATAATATGTTGTGGATCCCTGCGAGACTTTTCCTCTGCAGGGAACTTGATTAAATCATCGCAACAACAAGTCTTCTCCTGCCGCGGAGCTCCGAGACAAACAGGGATGAGATCGCTTTTGCTGCTCATCCACCAAACGGAGCGTGTCCTTCTTAAAAATCTGTGGGGAAATTAGCGCGAGGTAACCGTGAAAGCTCCTGTGCACGCTGCACAGCCGGACCGTGGCAGTTATCTAAGTCTAAAGCACGTTTTCTCTCTCTGTGCCGTCACGGTGAGCGCGCTGAAGTTAATGTTCTTTTTCTTGCTCTACATCAGTGGTACCTAACCCGGGTTCGATCGACCCCTAAGGGTTCGGTGAGTCGGTCTCAGGGGTTCGGCGCAGCCTCCGCCGCGGAGGTCAAGACACACCCGACTCATCGTGTCAAAGTCTACAATCATCTGGCGCCCTCCAGCCCCCCTCCTGAGGGAACACATTTCGGCCGCTTGTTCCCGCGACCTGGTTCTTTGGGTCCTGACCCAGCTTTCATGACCACAGGTGAGGGTAGGAACCAGGACTGAGGGTAGATCCAGATCTTTGCCTTCCTCAGCTCTCTTTTCATCACAACGGTGCGGTAGAGCGACTGCAGCTCCGCCCCCGCTGCTCCGATTCTCCGGCCAAACTCACGCTCCATCGTCCCCTCACTCGTGAACATGATCCTGAGGTACTTGAACTCCTTCACTTGGGGTCAGGACTCATTCCCTACCCGGAGTAAGCAGTCCACCGGTTTCCTGCTGAGAGCCATGACCTCAGGTGATAGAGGTGCTGATGACACTGACCAGGAAGTGATGTCGTTCTCTCAGGGAAACCAGCTTTGTCATCTTGAAATACTGAGAGAGTCAATCTCATATGTGAACATGTACCAAATGGAGATCCCGAGGTGTCAGTTTCATTGTGAACCAGGTCTATTTCTGATGAACTCTGCCGTGTGCGTCCACCTCAGCCTCCTGTAATGACAGCTGGCTCCGCGCCGTGAGCACTTCTCTGCATATGAGAGTGAAAAAGCTGTTTTGATTGCAGCAGCGACTCTGACATCGACTCTGGGGGCTGAGCTCTGACAGTAACGAGTATTTTATTTCTCCTCATTAGCAAAGAGCAGTGTACACACACAAAAACTCAGGGCAGGATGCATCCTGTCGTTTTTTAAGCTGCCACTCAGCGTCACTTTCTCCCGGTTAAAATGACAAACTACCGCGGCCGCAGGTCATATCAGCTGTCGCCAATTATCGCGAAATCCGTGAGTCAGTTGATAACAGGCCAGAAAAAAACTTGGCTGTCGGGTTTGTGTGCTCTCTGCAGTCTGAACTGAAGATTGTTTATATTACAGAGTCTGAGTCTGCAGGTCTGCAGGGGGACAGTCCTCCATAGAGATGGGTCTGTTCGATGTTCCTGCCTGTTAAAGGGAAGGTTTTTGTCACCACTGTGTGCGCGATAGTGCTGAATTAATACTGTATAGAATTACTATATTATTGTTATTATTATTAAAGATAGTGCGACTTGTTGCTGCTCATAGAGGAGTTGTTGGGTCTCTGTAAATCATGGGTAATCATAGGGCGCACTCACACTGTCCTTCCGCACCGGGCCAAAACCGTTTTTTCAGCTAAAGCCTAGTGCGTTTGACCAGTGTGAGTGCACCCGCTCTGCGCATAACACGCCCGTCTGAGAGAGGTGGGCTTTTGTAGAGCCCGTTTGCACATGTACGAGCACGAGCGTGCGCACGTGTGCGAGCACGAGGCCTACGCCGGTTCTGAGGTCATTTCCTGTGCGCCTGTTGGGACATAGAAAATAGAAGGAGGGACCATGCGCGGACATTTAACAACAACAACAATGGCGGTGAAAGGTTCACGTTGGTGTGATGCAGAGGTGGAGTGTTTACTGCAGATTTGGTCGATGAAAAGATTCAAAAACAGTCGACAAGACGCACAAAAACTCTGAGGTCTACGGAAAGATCTGGAAACAAAGCCACGCATCGCCATGACGTCATCAATGCGTGTGACGTGTTACGGCGTGATGATGTATAGGCAGCAAGAAGCATTCGCCGAGGCCCAGGTAGTGTGAGTACAAACAGGGCTGAGGCGCGGGGGGAGAGGGAGGGGGGACAAGTACCCTAAAGCCCGGGACGCGGTGCAGAAGGACAGTATGAGTGCGCCCACAGTGTGGTATTGACCGTCTCCTGATGTCACCTGGCTGCAGAACCAAATCCTCCCCTCTTTGTGCACAATAAAGATGTGACTTTAGATGCAACCTGAAGCTGGACATACAACGTTTGATTCCACCTCTTACTGTACGAGCGAGTTATGTGTGATGTAAAGTCAACACTCACACTGAACTTGTGTCAAATAGAGAATAAAACGTCCCCTCAGCCCCTGGGGACCCTTCTTTATCGAATATCGTCAATAAAGATTTGTCTGAAAGATCCAAGGGGTTCGCAGTCATCATCAAATCCGACACCATGTAACATTTAGTTACTGTACCGTAAAGATCTAACCAGTGTCCGCTTCGAGCAGCTTTCTTTAACTTCCTGTCCCTCTCTGGCGTGTCGCCATGACACTTTCAGACGCTCTGTTCGCCACTTTGTGCAGGCGCAGCGAGAAAGCACTTAGCTCTGCTTCGACTGCTCCACGTTCCTGCCCGTGTTCGTTGGCTCTGTGTGCAAGATTGCTGGATGTATAGATGTTGTAACTTGCATTTGCTCACGGAGGAATTGTTGGGTCTCTATAAATCAGGGGTGTCAAAGTGATCCAGTAAAGCAAGAACACACCTGATCCAACAAATCCAACTGTGTGAAGACAGTTCAGGTGATTGCATGACTCAAGTCAGGTGAGTTCTTGCTTGGTTGGAATGGAAACCTGCAGCCACAGCGACCCTTTACTGGATCACTTTAACACCCCTGCTATAAATCATAAGTAGTCCTAGACGTGCTCTATATGTTAAGTGTCTTGAGATAACCGTTGTTGTGATTTGGCACTAAAAATAGATTTGAATTGAAGTGTGCGAGAGCCCGACGAGGCAACGGCCGACCCAGATTTCTAACACGCCAGAAAAAAGTGAAGAAAGAAAGTGAAGTCAAAATAAAGAGATAAAAAATAACGTGCTGCACATAAAATCTGAAATATAAATGTTTGCTCTGCAAAGCACCACAAAAAAGATGACTAAATGACTAAAAACAGACAAAAAACACCACAAAATTACCTCAAAACGGTGCAAAAGGACTGAAAGTAGACTGGGTTTGGGTGTCTAGTTCATGGTGGGGGGCCTTTACGTGTCTGTGCCCAGGGGCCCCATTGTCTCATGATTCGTCCATGTTTTGCTGGTTGTAGATTTTTGGGGTGATTCTTTTTTTTGGCTGTATTTTCTGGGCCATTGATAGAACTTTTGTTTTGCTAATTTATTGACTGTCCGAGGAGAACGAGCCACGGTCATTCTGCAGACAGCAGGGGCACCGGGCACAGGCCCATAAACCACAAAACCAAGATGAGGAGATTAAGAAATAACTAAAACTGATGGAAAACTCCACAAAAAGATGATGAAACAACTAAAAACTGATGCAAAATACCATGAAAATATGAAGAAATGACTAAAACTGATGGAATACACCACAAAAGATGAAGAAACAACTAAAAACCGATACAAAACTCCAGAAAAAAGAGGACGAAACGACTAAAACTAGTGGGAAACACCACAAAAAGATGACGAAACAACTAAAAACTGATGCAAAACACCATGAAAATATGAAGAAATGACTTAAAACAGACACAAAACACCACAAAATGACCTCAAAAAGAAAAATAGATTTGAATTGAAGTGTGCGAGAGCCCGACTAGTCAACGGCCGACCCAGATTTCTAACACAAGTTAAATCATAGAGCTAAAAAATAACGTACTGTACATAAAACATGAACTAATGGATGTTTGTGATGGACAGTCATTTCTTAATGTATAACTGTAACGTAAACAGGAATGCAGTAAATGTAAATGCGTAATGAGATCCATGAGTAGATCTACAGAGATGTTAACGGGCAGTTAAACACTAAGTAAAAACCCGGCTCCATTGGAAACGTAGGAAGTGACTCACTGAGGCGCACGCACACGTGACGGGGGGAGGGCGAGGCGGATCTGTAGCATTCAATCATAAAAGTCTAGCTTCTAAAAACGCTGAACATTACAGATTGATGATGATGTGCGACGATGTGTAAATATGTGTAATGGAGGTTTTCCATTAAACGTTGTGCGGGAGCTTCTTCAGCGACGTGTCAGCAGATTTATATACGTCTGCGACCGCATTAAGTCAAACATAAACCCACTCACGCATACTGTAGTGTGCCGTCGTGTTAACACAACAGCCTGTTAATGTATGTATGAGGATATACTGTGTTAGTTTCATGAACTGTGATCCTGCTCACCGACACGCCCTCACATGAAAACCAATCTGTAATTCTAAACCCCTGAAAACAAAGTGTGAACGCCCTCGCTCACGTGGAATCTCATCTCCATTCAGTTAAAGTTATAATCTCATCTCATCTTCAGCCTCTTATCCAGGGTCGGGTCTCGGGGGCAGCAGCTTTAGCAGGGGACCCCAAACTTCCCTTTCCCGGGCCACATTAACCAGCTCTAACTGGGGGATCCTGAGGCGTTCCCAGGCCAGTGTGGAGATCTAATCTCTCCACCTGGTCCTGGGTCTTCCCCGAGGCCTCCTCCCAGCTGGACGTGCCTGGAACACCTCCCTAGGGAGGCGCCCAGGGTTCATCCTTACCAGATGATCCTGAACCACCTCAACTGGCTCCTTTCAACGCAAAGGAGCAGCGGCTCTACTCCGAGTTCCTCACGGATGCTGAACTTCTCCCCCTCTCTCTAAGGGAGACTCCAGCCCCCCTCCTGAGGAAACACATTTCAGACGCTTGGACCTGGACCTGGTTCTTTGGGTCCTGACCCAGCTTTCATGACCACAGGTGAGGGTAGGAACCAGGACTGACCGGTAGATCCAGAGCTTTGTCTTCCTCAGCTCTCTTTTCGTCACAACGGTGCGGTAGAGCGACTGCAGCACCGCCCCCGCTGCTCCGATTCTCCGGCCAAACTCACGCTCCATCGTCCCCTCACTGGTGAACAAGATCCCGAGGTACTTGAACTCCTTCACTTGGGGTCAGGACTCATTCCCTACCTGGAGTAAGCAATCCACCAATATCCTGCTGAGAGCCACGGCCTCAGATTTAGAGGTGCTGATCCTTATCCCAGCCGCTTCACACTGGGCTGCAAACTGATCCAGTGAGTGTTGAAGGTCACTGACCGTCACTGTTTAATTAAAACATTATTAAAGTTATAATGTTTAAGATTTCACTTCTGCCTTCAGCGACAGATTAAGAACAGCGCGTGTATCTGTTTACAGCAGAGCCACACGTCCGAGTCAGTCATTCCCATCACACCACGAGCGACTGCGCTCTAATGTCAACGCAGCAGAAAAAATGGCTCAATAAATGTTCATTCAGAGGGCTTTCAACACTTGTTTGATACTTCATGAAGCTTTATTTAGACATTACTGCCTTTTCCCCTTCTGCGTTTAAGAAGACCCGCCCAACTCTGCCTCTGATTGGCTCGTACTCATTGTCTTGGGGGGGAATAACACCGCAGGAGTGGGCTTGACTGATTGAAAGGTTGCCGACCCCTGAATTAGACCAAAGTGTGCATTATTTCGTGTCCCCCGTGCGTGGAGTGAAGTGTGGGAATGGCGGACCCTGCCAGTCACAATGATCAATCATACGGAGAGATAATTGCATACAAACACATTGAAAGGCTTTTGCAGGGAGGGAAAAGGCTCAAAATAGTTTAAATAATGAGATTTTGGAGGATTTGAACTCGAACAGACGCACTTCTCTCCTCATCATGCTACTCATATCAGTGATCTACATTTCCCAGAATGCCTTTTGAAGACCCCAGGAGAGTCTGTTTGAATGGCTGAATTCGGTTGAATCATTGCGCCCGTACTTCAAAAAAAAAGCAGTAAGTCATGTTTCATTTTCTCTTTGATAGAGATGAGACGCTCCTCCGTCAGGCTGAGCAGGATGCAGCTCAGCGGCCGAGGGATTTGGCCTCAGCAACTCGCTATCACACCTACCATTCCCTTCGCCGCGGCGGTCTGCGTGGCTCTGTAATCTCATCTAACATGTGCTCTTATGCAATGGATGATCTCAACCGCTCAACCTGCTGCTGTTACTCACCAATGTGTTGCTGGGAACAATCAATCCCCCATCGTGTTCCCGTCCCCTCCCAGTCTGGCTGGATGAGCTTATATTGCATCCCCGGCAATTTCTGCAGATTACAGTAGATGGTTTCCATCGAGCCGTGTCGTCATAATGTGTGTTTTTCATGGCACAGAGAGTCATGAGGAGAGTGTGTGAGGATGGCAGCATTAGTATCATGATGCATTTAATGATTCAGGGAGGCGTAGTGGAGTGTAAACCCTGCTCTGGTTCAACACATTGATTTGAATGTGTATGGATACCTGATTTTTGACATTTGCAGTCGGTGATGACAGCCGGCAAGGATGCATTACTGATAGGGTCAGGGGCCCATAGGGTCAGGGGCCCATAGGGTCAGGGGCCCATAGGGTCGGGGGCCCTTAGGGTCAGGGGCCCTTAGTCACAAAATGTTGCTGAAAAAAAACAAAATAAATGGCCACGAACACACACAAAACAAAGGACCCAAAATGGGATGCAAAATGAGCACAGAGAGATGCTAAATGATGGCACAAATCGATAAAGAAAAAATAATGAATTGATTAATTCAATAACTACAAACAACCAGCACGCAAAACAACTTAATAGTTGCAAAACAACTATGAAAACACAAGGAGGTGCAAAACACCACAAAAAGATGAAGAAATGACCAAAAACGGATGCAAAACACCACAAAGACACACACCTCAGAGGTGCAAAATGAAGTAGCGGAGGTGGAGTGTTTACTGCAGATTTGGTCGATGAAAAGATTCAAAAACAGTCGACAAGACGCACAAAAACTCTGAGGTCTACGGAAAGATCTGGAAACAAAGCCACGCATCGCCATGACGTCATCAATGCGTGTGACGTGTTACGGCGTGATGACGTATAGGCAGCAAGAAGCATTCTCCGAGGCCCAGGTAGTGTGAGTACAAACGGGCCTGGAGGGGGGGACAAGGACCCTAAAGCACGGGGCACGGGACGGAGGAACAGTGGGAGGGCGCCCTTATACACCGTTACTGCCGCCAAATGGGCTTTTGTACCAAACAACAGAATCCCAGCATTCCCCTGTGGCTACAACCTGCCAAACAAAATCACCTCTTTATTCCATCAAATGTGTCGAAAAGCAAAAAGAAAGGATCACTTCTGTCGCCGTGCTCCTCCTCCCGCCTGCAGCAGACTGTCACATGCTGTAAGTCGTTTGTCTCGCATCCGTCTCATGTCCCATAAGTCGCTAATACCTTCACGTCGATGAGCATTCATCATCTAGCTTCAGGGGCGCGGACGAATGCCACGGCTCGTAAAACGTCAATAACGGCACTTCGCTTCGGGGCCTGTTAACGAGCGAGATGACGACTGATGCCGCTGACCTGGAGGGGGCAGAGCGGCGTCTGGAGCTTCTAAGTTTACCGTCTGTGTGTGTGTGTGTGTGTGTGTGTGTGTGTGTGTGTGTGTGTGTGTGTGTGTGTGTGTGTGTGTGTGTGTGTGTGTGTGTGTGTGTGTGTGTGTGTGTGTGTGTGTGTGTGTGTGTGTGTGTGTGTGTGTGTGTGTGTGTGTGTGTGTGTGTGTGTGTGTGTGTGTGTGTGTGTGTGCGTGTGTTAATGCTTTGTCGCTTTAATGCAGTTTATCATGGCGTTTAACAGACACAGCGGCGATACTGTAAGCATGATAAATAGCCTCATAATCCCCAGTGTGAGATGATTTCATTAAAGGTAAAGCTCTTCCTTTATTCCATTACAGTAACATTAAAATGAACCAAACACCAGTCTGTGCAATAACCATAGAATACAGATTGATAACATCAATTACAGTAAATCTGCATCCAGTTACGTTTTCACTCCCCTCGCTGTTTCTGCGCCGTGCTGAGATTCAAGGAATGAATCAGAACAGACGAGGACGCGTGTCGTCTCGTAGGTTTCTGGGATACGTCTGAAAGAACTTCATCCAAAAAGATGTTAGGGAACAATAACGAACGACGCAGTGATGACATCAAAGCAGACGTAGCAGGTGACCGTCAGGGTTTCCTCAGGACGCTGAAGCAGGAGACGAAACAGAGATTTTTCCTTGAGTTTCCTTTTAGTGAAATGCTCTGAATGAATTTCAGGTCCCTCTGGTAAAGTGTTAACTGCGAAGTGTGCTCTAGCACTCTGAATGAACAGTTCATGAGCCTTTGTTCACGAAGGGCGACACGTTGCTCTGGTGGTTAGCACTGTCGCATCAAAGCGAGAGGGTTCCATGTTCGGATCCCGGCTGGGGCCCTTCTGTGTGGAGTTTGCATGTTCTCCCCGTGTCTGCGTGGGTTTTCTCCGGGTTCTCCGGTTTCCTCCCACAGTCCAAAGACGTGCAGGTGTTCGGTTCATTGATGACTCTAAATCACCCGTAGGTGTGAATGGTTGTCTGTCTCTGTTCGTCTCTATGTGTCCTGTGATAGACTGGCGTCCTGTCCAGGGTGGACCCCGCCTCACGCCAGATGTCAGCTGGGATCGGTTTCAGCCCCCCGTGACCCCGACAGGGACAAGAGGTTAAAGAATAACTATTTTGATAATCGGTTTGACTCATTCCTTTATGAAAAAGATCTCTGATTCCAGCTTCTTTGATGTAAATATTTGTGACAGGAAGTTGTTGACAAAACAGGACATTTGAGGACGACATCTTGTTCTTTGGGAAACACTGATCATCAGTTTTTCACCATTGTCTGACATTTTATAGAGAAAACGACTAAACTCATTAATAAAAAATGAAAATAATTGTTAGTCACACCCTACGGTACCCTAGAAAACATGCTTTAACATGATATACAGTACTTTGCGTCTTGTCCAGCCCACTGGTTTCGTGTGCGTGTGTGCGTGTGTGCGTGTGTGTTTTGTAGAGTTGAATTATAATGTGAGTTCAGGGTAGATTTAGATCTCAGCAGGAGCTTCTGCTGCCGTTATACTGGAGCCTCATTATTCAGAACTACTCTATGTATACATGCAAAATCACAACAGTCTCTGTTCACGTGCATTTGTAGCCATGAGCCATCTGTGAGGCAAACACACACGTACACACACACACACACACACACACACACACACACTCTGCATAACCCATCGCAATCAGTTTCATTATTTCCTAAAGACCACCCTGAAGACACCGTGTTCACATTTGCATAAATCGGCGGACGGAGGAGTTTTCTGTGGAGCCGGATGGAGACGAGATGTTTTGGGTTAAAGGATGAGATTGTTCAGGGAGCGTCGAGTCGTTGTTTGATTGTCTGACTTCTGCACAACACAACTGATGCTCCCAACCCCATTTATAAGGCAGGAAATCCCACTTATTGAAGCTAACAGGGCACAACTGTGGAGTGAAAACCATTTCAGGTGACGACCTCTTGAAGCTCATCAAGAGAATGCAGAGTGTGTGCAGAGCAAAAGGTGGCTACTGTGGAGAAACTAGAATATCAGGCGTATTTTCAGTTGTTTTACACTTTTTTGCACGTGTTCATTCATAGTTTTGATGCCTTCAGTGTGAATCTACAACGCCAATAGTCACGAAAAGAAAGGAAACTCATTGAATGCGAAGGTGTGTCCAAACGTTTGGTCCGTACTGTATATAGATGATATATGAGCACAGCAGATTGAGCATGTCTCAGCAGTTTAACCCTCTCTCGGTGCGTTCCTCCGCGCTGTCTGTCACACTGCTGTGAGTCGAGTCCTGAGCTGCAGCTCCACGCAGAGCCGAGCTGCTTGTAAGGCCACAGAGAAGCAGAGGAGGTGACAGATTGGTGGGAGAGGAAGCAGGGGGTGTAAATTATTCAGGTGTGTGTGACGGGAGAAAGACGGGAGAAATGATAGTTTTGGCGTTCAGACGCTCGCTCTTCTCCTTCTGTTTATCAAGCCACCCACTTATTGATCCATCAATCCATAACGCACCCGTCCATTCATTCATCAATACACTTCAGGACTCCATCAGGACATCCTTCTGTCCGTTCAGTAATCTATCCACGTACATCCAGCAACTATTACCCAGTGTCTCCCACAGGATGTTGTCACTCTGTCTGGGCGTGCTTCCCCCGTAAGAACGTTTTGTACGTTTTAAAAGTTAAATGCATCAATCTGGTGCAGTTTCAGAGCAAAATTAAGAGTCTAGGTCCGGTAGCTCACCCGGTAGTGCAGGCCTCACCGCCCTCCTTTGTTGCACGTCATCTTTTTCCCATTTCCTGTCAACCTTCAGCTCAGATACGTATCACTTAACCTCCATCCTGTCGCTAGCATGGAGACCTGTCAATCACAAGGTAGCCCCGCCCTAAAGCATCCCCTGCTTTATGGTCTGTAAATGGGACCATAATTTACTAAATCAACTTCCTGTTGTATTAAAGAAGACTTGAAACTAGAGATTGAGGAAATAAATGAAGAAAGAAGTTTAGACTCATTTTCTCATTGACTTCTATACAATCACACTTCTTTATGGAGCCAGTGGAGTCTCCTCCTGCTGGGCATTAGAGAGAATGCAGCTTTAAGTGGAGTCTCCCTCTGCTGGACATTAGAGAGAATGCAGCTTTAAGTGGAGTCTCCTCCTGCTGGGCATTAGAGAGAATGCAGCTTTAAGTGGAGTCTCCTCCTGCTGGGCATTATAGAGAATGCAGCTTTAAGTGGAGTCTCCTCCTGCTGGACATTAGAGAGAATGCAGCTTTAAGTGGAGTCTCCTCCTGCTGGACATTAGAGAGAATGCAGCTTTAAGTGGAGTCTCCCCCTGCTGGACATTAGAGAGAATGCAGCTTTAAGTGGAGTCTCCTCCTGCTGGACATTAGAGAGAATGCAGCTTTAAGTGGAGTCTCCCCCTGCTGGACATTAGAGAGAATGCAGCTTTAAGTGGAGTCTCCTCCTGCTGGACATTAGAGAGAATGCAGCTTTAAGTGGAGTCTCCTCCTGCTGGACATTAGAGAGAATGCAGCTTTAAGTGGAGTCTCCTCCTGCTGGACATTAGAGAGAATGCAGCTTTAAGTGGAGTCTCCTCCTGCTGGACATTACTCTTCTTCCCCTCCCTGGGATATGATGCGCCGTGCTTCTTAGACAGACGGTGGCAGAGGTACTCGCCCTTTAAGCTCCACTCCCCTGGCTTCCTCTGTCCTCTCCTCCTCCTCCTCCTCTTTTCTCCGCCCGCTGCGTCAGCGTATCCGTCTCACCGTTCGTTAAATTATTTGTTCATGTGCAGAAACACCTGAAGGATCGCAGAGAAAATACATAATATTGGGCGTCGGTCATTCTCATTCATCAAACCGTGAAGTCGAATAAACACCGGCAGCTTAATAAAAAGATTAATGTAAACTCACAAATGAACACATGCATTAATTTAAAAATTTAAAAGCTAAATAAGATGGATGCTACGAGGGGAGGTCGATAAATCTCCCGTAGGCTCGACTGTCAGCGTAGATTAATGCGGGGGATGATTAAAAAGCTTTGCTAAATTCAGTAGTTTTAAAATTTTAATCCAATTGGACCAAAAATTGTATCAGTACAACGACATTTACAGTAAAATCCCTTAAAGTGCAGAAATAATTTAACATCAAAAGCATCAAAAACAAAATAATAGACCTTTAAAAGACACGTTTAAAACGACACGGTTTGATTGAAGATGTTTTCATTCATCATTCATCTTCAGCCTCTTGTCCCTGTCGGGGTCGCGGGGGGCTGGAGCCGATCCCAGCTGACATCGGGCGTGAGGCGGGGTCCACCCTGGACAGGACGCCAGTCTATCACAGGACACATAGAGACGAACAGAGACAGACAACCATTCACACCTACGGGTGATTTAGAGTCATCAATGAACCGAACACCTGCACGTCTTTGGACTGTGGGAGGAAACCGGAGAACCCGGAGAAAACCCACGCAGACAGTTCATCAATTATCAAACCTGCCGTAATGAACGGAGGAAGGCGCCGAGATTAACTGCAGAAAACTTTGAGCTAGAAAAGAGTTGAATGTCACTTTGTCATCGCTCCTGACTCCTTTACAGTCACGAAGCAGCGAATGTGTGATCTGCAGAAGCTGCGGATCAAAATGAGACCAACTTCTATCAATCATCTCATCTTCAGCCTCTTATCCGGGGTCGGGTCACGGGGGCAGCAGCTTTAGCAGGGGACCCCAAACTTCCCTTTCCCGGGCCACATTAACCAGCTCTAACTGGGGGATCCTGAGGCGTTCCCAGGCCAGTGTGGAGATCTAATCTCTCCACCTGGTCCTGGGTCTTCCCCGAGGCCTCCTCCCAGCTGGACGTGCCTGGAACACCTCCCTAGGGAGGCGCCCAGGGTTCATCCTTACCAGATGATCCTGAACCACCTCAACTGGCTCCTTTCAACGCAAAGGAGCAGCGGCTCTACTCCGAGTTCCTCACGGATGCTGAACTTCTCCCCCTCTCTCTAAGGGAGACTCCAGCCCCCCTACTGAGGAAACACATTTCACACGCTTGGACCCACGACCTTGTTCTTTGGGTCCTGACCCAGCTTTCATGACCATAGGTGAGGGTAGGAACCAGGACTGAGCGGTAGATCGAGAGCTTTGCCTTCCTCAGCTCTCTTTTCATCACAACGGTGCGGTAGAGCGACTGCAGTTCCGCCCCCGCTGCTCCGATTCTCCGGGCAAACTCACGCTCCATCGTCCCCTCACTCGTGAACATGATCCCGAGGTACTTGAACTCCTTAACCCCTAACCTTATGGGCCCCTGGCTTGTGCCCAGTTGGCCTGTTCAGTAATCCATCCATGAACACGTCCTAACTAATGATCCCCTCCAGAACTCTCCAGTCTGAGCTCGAACAATCTTGATGGAGCCGAACAAGGAGTTTTTGTTTGTAACTGTGCGGCGCCTCTTCGTAGAACCACACATGAATACGTGGACGTGATGAAACTTCATTAGTGTGAGGAGCCCAGAGAGGACGGAGAGATGGTAAAAGGAGGAGGCTGGAAGTGCTGGGAATAGATTGACAGGAAAAAAGATGTGAGAGGACAAGAGGCCGAATAGTGGACTGGAATGATAAAGAGGAAGAAAGAGGTCAGAGCAACAACAGACCAACAGAGCGCAATTAGGGACGAGAGAGAGAGTAAAATGCACAACTAGAGCTTGATGAGGAGAGAGAGCGAGAGATTGAAGAGCTAAAATGAGCGAAAGGAGTGAAAACAGAGAGAGAAACGTCCTCATGAATACACAAACAACACACAATTAGGGGGCGCAGAGAAAATGAAAGAGGCTGATTGAAGCTGAACACAATTAGGAGGAAATGAGAGAGGGAGCGAGAGAGGCTGGGAGTGTTTGGACACAGTTATGCGGAAAGGAAGAAATGAATCTGGAGAGCAGAGGAGTTCCCTGTTTGTTTGTTGTGTAGCGTAGGAGATGTGGTTTACACAGAGAAGTCCATTGCAGCGTTGCGTTTGCCTCGGGCTCCTCACTCACTCACAGTCATAACGCACTGATTTTATTGTGTTTCCTGGATGAGGAAGAAAAAGCAGGATGTGAGGGAGAGATTCAACCGTAGATATGAGGATATATATGTTTGTGGTTCCAGCTCCACGCTCTTCAAACCCAAACTGATTTAAACTCTTTACTGCTTCCTAATTTCCTCTGCAAAGTAGAGTTGAGTTCACATTTGAACCTGAAATCCAGTAAATCACTAGTTTTTCTGTACTTTATTCTCTCTGTAATCACAAAACTGTGATTTCGGTTGTAAAAATGAATCATAACCTTTTTATCCTACAGACATTTTATATATTTAGAATATTTTACACGCCATACAAAATAATGCATGCCCTGTGATAGACTGGCGTCCTGTCCAGGGTGGACCCCGCCTCACGCCCGATGTCAGCTGGGATCGGCTCCAGCCCCCCGCAACCCCGACAGGGACAAGCGGTTGAAGATGAATGAAACAAAATAATACGCATCTCTACACCCCCCTCCCCTTACAACCTCCTGGATGGATTACTCAGCGCCCTGACTCATACAATGTAGCTGAAAAACCCCACAAAACGATCACAAAGAGACAAAAAATGAAATGTAGAGATAATAAATGACTGAAAATAGACACAAAACGATGACAGAGACATGCCACATGTTTAAAAATAGATGTAAATTGACCACAGAGAGAAACAAAATGACATAGAAAAGAAAAATGTCTAAAGAAAAGATGCAAAACCATCGCAAAAGATGCGAAATGTCTAAAAATAGATTCAAAACCATGGCAAAAGATGCGAAATGTCTAAAAATAGATTCAAAACCATGGCAAAAGATGCGAAATGTCTAAAAATAGATACAAAACCATGGCAAAAAGATGCAAAATGACTAAAAATAGATGCAAAACCACCACAAAAAGATGCAAAATGACTAAAAATAGATGCAAAACCACCACAAAAAGATGCAAAACCACCACAAAAAGATGCAAAATGACTAAAAATAGATTCAAAACAACCACTTTTTTCTTAAGCTGCACGTTTGAAACTATTGGAAAATTGTAGATGTCTGGCGCATGATTTCATACAAAGCTGAAATTAGCAGTACTGGAACAGCACCTTCCCATCCCAGAACGCAACTGCAGTGATGACTATTTCTGGATATCGTCTAAATATCAATTCTCCAAGACCCAAATCAAGTCAAGCCAATGTAATTTATAGTCCTGGAATTAAAATAATTGGGTTCAACACTCTGAGTTTGGATGGAAAAGGATGAAAGCTAAGGCAGAGCATCAGGAAAGGACGCTTTTCTCATCTTTCCACCCAGTGTTCACATTCTGCTCCTGCACAGCTGGTCTGCAAAGGACTTGAGGAGCCTGGAGCTGATCCCATCTGGACCCGTAGCCTTCTTCACCTTCATCTTCCTCAGCTCATTCCTCACCTGGAGAGGCGAGAGGGACAGAGTGGAGCACGGGGCTGAGTGTCGTGTATGGAGGGAGGTTGAATGTCAGGGGGGGGGGGGGGGGGGAGTCTGTGGCAGGAAAGCCGTGGTGAGAGAGGTAGAGGTGATAACGGGGCATTAAACAGGGGGGATGGGAGAGGTGGTGGGGGGCAGCAGGGATGGCTGGGTGGGTGTCTGATCAGACCAGTAGAAAAACAGGTTCATGTTGTTCACCCACGTCTGATCCTCCACAGCCTGGGAGCCTGGTGTCCTCTGCCCTGAGATAGTTTTAGGCTTCTCCAGACTCCACTGACGTTTCTCTGCTGCAGCTGGTTTACATCTTCCTCCTGTATCTGTTCTTCCTCTCTCTGATCTTCTTCCTCAGCTCCCTCTGCACAGCCTTCCGCTCCTCCTTGTTTCCTTTACTGGATCACTTTGACACCCCTGCCATAACGCAACTGCAGTGATGACTATTTCTGGATATCGTATAAATATCAATTCTCCAAGACCCAAATCAAGTCAAGCCAATTTAATTTATAGTCCTGGACTACGTGGTCTCATGGGAGGGCGTATAAATAGCACGCCACTTTTAATGACTTTTCACATGCATGTCTACGCATATTAAGCTTTTCGCTCCAGCACCCCGCGACCCCGAACCCGGGATAAGCGGTTGAAGATGAAGATGAAGATTTAACGCCCGTCATTTCAGCTATCCTTCACATGAAATATTGATTTAAAAAAAACGCTCTGACAGAAAGCTCCACCACTTCGTATTTCTCCGCCAACTTGCGGACACGTGGGGTTTCCCTCAATGACATTTGTGCGTCAAATGACAACGCCATCCCTGCACTATACAAGTCAATCGAGACTAAATGGCGTGAAATGACACGCAAAAATCATGAAATGCGTTGTAATTATACGCGAGATGGCTTGAGAAATAGCGTGTCATTCACACGCCTTTTGGTGATTCCAGGCTGTCCTGGAATTAAAAGAGTTGGGTTCAACACTCTGAGTTTGGATTGAAAAAGGTGAAAGCTCAGGCAGAGCATCAGGAAAGGACGCTTTTCTCATCTTTCCACCCAGTGTTCACATCCTGCTGCCACGTCTACGGCAGCATCACAGTTTGTTTGGTTACCAGAGATCTGGAAACGTCTCCTTCTGGTCGTCGGGGGAAACGTGTTCGGTTAATTAGAGCTCTAAGAATTTCTGCAGATGAGAAAATAGTTTGCATTGTAGTCCCGAGGAAGGACGCCGTCGGGGAAATAACAAAACATTTTCCAAGTTATTTGAAGTCGTTTGTTAAATACGTTGAGGACAGCGAATGTTTTCAAATCAGTGCCATGTGGGAAGCAATGACTAATATACAAGAAGAAGAAGAATTACTTTATTAACCCCGCAAGGGGAAATTACATTTTTCACTCTGTTATTATACATGTAACACACACACACACACACACACACACACACACACACACACACACACACACACACACACACACACAGGCCCGAAATACACACACATGCACAAACAGGACCTATATACATGCAGTTAATGGAGAGATGTCAGAGCGAGGGGGCTGCCAATGGATGCACTCTGCAGTGCCCAGGAGATGAACTGGCACCTCTCCAGCCACCGGTCCACACTCCATTCATGGTCCACACAGGGACTCAAACCGACGACCCTCCAGTTCCCAGCCGAGTCACCAATGGACTGAGCTACTGCTACTAGAAACAGATACAAATACAAACACAACATGTTTGTTTTATCCCTTTTGAAGAGAAAATGGCCGTGTTACACAAAAAACACACTAACCTGAGACGGCATTGTTAGAAACTGATTGGGAAAGGGGGAGGCAGCTTTCAAAACACACCTGGCAGGTGATTGGATGAGTCGTCTGTCAATCAAACTCTCGCTGAAGTCAATCAGGAGAAGAGAGAAAAAACTCACTCTGATGCTCCTGTAGCATCTAAGGGCGCCCTCCCACTGTGCCTCCGTACCGTGCCCCGTGCTTTAGGGTCCTTGTCCCCCCCTCCAGGCCCGTTTGTACTCACACTACCTGGGCCTCGGAGAATGCTTCTTGCTGCCTATACGTCATCACGCCGTAACACGTCACACGCATTGATGACGTCATGGCGATGCGTGGCTTTGTTTCCAGATCTTTCCGTAGACCTCGGAGTTTTTGTGCGTCTTGTCGACTGTTTTTGAATCTTTTCATCGACCAAATCTGCAGTAAACACTCCACCTCTGCATCACACCAACGTGAACCTTTCACCGCCATTGTTTTAAATGTCCGCGCATGGACCCTCCTTCTTTTTTTCTGCGTCCCTACAGGCGCACAGGAAATGACCTCAGAACCGCCGTAGGCCTCGTGCTCATGCTCATACATGCTTTACAAAAGCCTACCTCTCCCAAACGACTGTGGCTGGCAAGCGTGCCTCTCCTAGGCGCGTACAGTTGCACTCACACTGGTGAAACGAACTAGACTTTTGCCGTGAAACCTGTTTGGGCGCGGTACGGATGGACAGTGTGAGTGCGACCTAAGCTAACCTCTCCAGGAGCCGCCGCTGTTGTTTTGAACGAGCGGTTGACTCTAATGCCGCCCTCACGCAGCACTCCCCCCTCAACTGCCAGTAGCTCCTCCCAGGACTCTGATTGGTCCGATGACTTAGAGCCGAAACACAAACGCATCAGTTGGATTTTCGTGGTGAGAAATCTCGCGGGATCTCGTGTTATTGCGAGAATTCGGCCGCTGTGCAAGGCAACACAAACACTCTCAAAGAACAGCAAGGCGTTTACCACAACAATTACGTTTTTCTGCAGCCGAGTGGCGTCTTCATGTGTCTAAGGCAGGAAGAAATTAATTGTAACGTAAGTCAACATGTCACAGGGCTACACGTCACCGCCAAGAGTTCATCTATCCCAGCTTTTGGTTTGACCGCACTTCACCGCGGCGAGCCGGGCCGATTGAACATTTCTTTTGTTCATCTTTTTTTCTGGATGTAGAGCAAGAGAATTCTTCAAAGGTTTTCCTGTTTGCGCTGCACCAGCATACAAATACCAGCCTAAATAACCCAAACAAGTCTACATGAACTAGATCTACAGCGGGAGCAGCTTGTGATCACAGACATCTCATCATTAGGCCACTACTCCACTGTATGTGCTGCTGTCTGTTCTTGAACGCACAATGTGAAGCAGACACAAGCCTAATGGGAGCTGAAGTTTTTGTCATATTGCATCAGCCGCCCTCCACCGTGATGCAGCTCAGCGGCCCAGAGGCAGCAGCAGAGGTTAAAGAGGTGGGCTGGTGACGGGCGGGACTGACGTGTCAAACAGCCTCTGACAGAAGCACTTAACCATCTGCTGCTCACTGGACGGCAGCAGAGGAGACACGGTGGAAAGAGGACGGTTTGTAAAAGTCCAGCATGATGTAAACTTTGTTCCTTTAAATCGGGTCAAAGATGACACAGTGGCTCTTCATCTGTTCATCACAACAAAGGTAGAAGGTCAAAGTTAATGTTGTTACATTAACTATCTCATCTCATCTTCAACCTCTTATCCGGGGTCGGGTCTCGGGGGCAGCAGCTTTAGCAGGGGACCCCAAACTTCCCTTTCCCGGGCCACATTAACCAGCTCTAACTGGGGGATCCTGAGGCGTTCCCAGGCCAGTGTGGAGATCGAATCTCTCCATCTGGTCCTGGGTCCCTAGGGAGGCGCCCAGGGTTCATCCTTACCAGATGATCCTGAACCACCTCAACTGGCTCCTTTCAACGCAAAGGAGCAGCGGCTCTACTCCGAGTTCCTCACGGATGCTGAACTTCTCCCCCTCTCTCTAAGGGAGACTCCAGCCCCCCTCCTGAGGAAACACATTTCTGGTCATCACAAGAAAGGTAGAAGGTCAAAGTTAATGTTGTTACATTAACTATCTCATCTCATCTCACCTTCAGCCTCTTATCCGGGGTCGGGTCGCGGGGGCAGCAGCTCTAGCAGAGGACCCCAAACTTCGGCCTCTTGTACCCACGACCTGGTTCTTTGGGTCCTGACCCAGCTTTCATGACCACAGGTGAGGGTAGGAACCAAGATTGACCGGTAGATCCAGAGCTCTGCCTTCCGGCTCAGCTCTCTTTCCCTCACAGCAAACACTGTTTCTTTGAATTCTGAGCATTTACAAACTGACTTTTCTCCCCTTTTTATAGAAGAGCAGATCGCTGCTTAAAATGCAAATAGATGCAGGAAGTCTTCTGTAAGTCGGGCCCGAGGCTCTGCTGCAGTCTGGAGTCTCTTGATGTGCTTTAAAGACGTCTGAACACACACATAACAGCCAGCACATAGATGCACTTACAAAACATCTACTGTTCATGAAAACATGTAGACATACGCTACACACACACAGATATCTGGGTTCTTTATGCATGGGGCTGATAACCCTAGGCCCACATGTGCGCTAATGAGGAGGGGAGAAGAGACAGCTCAGCAGGGGGTGTTTGTCTAATTTGGTGTGTGTGTGTGTGTGTGTGGAGGGGTGTGTACAGCTGCAGAGACAACAAGAAAACTCTGAAAAGCACCCGACATTACCTTTGTTTGGCTTTACAAAGATGCCTTTTCTCTGATGATACACTTGTTTTATGGAGATTAAAGAAAATATTATTTTGGGTGTTTTTTTATGAATAAATAAACCAAACAAAATAAATTCACCAACAAAATATTTGACCAATTTAACATGCCCCAATAGTAAGAAAGATATATGGCCGGTGGCTTATTTGATGGATGTAAGTGCCGAAAAGGCCATGGGATGATTTTACGGTGGAATTACACTTTATGCGCGGAGCGGGCGCACTCACACTGTCCTTCCGCACCGGGCCAAAACCGTTTTTTCGGCTAAAGCCTAGTGCGTTTGACCAGTGTGAGTGCAACCGCTCCGCGCATAGCTGGGGCCAGCTGGCCGTCCACGGCCCGTTTGGGAGAGGTGGGCTTAAGTAAAGCACGTTTGCACGTCTACGAGCACGAGCGTGCGCACGTGTACGAGCACGAGGCCTACAGCGGTTCTGAGGTCATTTCCTGTGCACCTGTTGGGACGTAGAAAAAAGAAGGAGGGACCATGCGCGGACATTTAAAAAAATGGCGGTGAAAGGCTCACGTTGGTGTGATGCGGAGGTGGAGTGTTTACTGCAGATTTGGTCGATGAAAAGATTCAAAAACAGTCGACAAGACGCACAAAAACTCCGAGGTCTACGGAAAGATCTGGAAACAAAGCCACGCATCGCCATGACGTCATCAATGCGTGTGACGTGTTACGGCGTGATGACGTATAGGCAGCAAGAAGCATTCTCCGACGCCCAGGTAGTGTGAGTACAAACGGGCCTGGAGGGGGGGACAAGGACCCTAAAGCACGGGGCACGGGACGGAGGCAAAGTGTGAGTGCTCATCCTGAAGTTTTGATATCACAGCATAGTTTGACTTAACTGGTGGGCTTTTGGTGCTCTGGTTTTGCTGGTTTTCGATGTGTACAGTTGTGCGACAGTTTTTATAAAAACCTGTGAAAAATAATCTCCTTGAAAGGATTTTATTTGGGTCCTGATGAGGTATCGTTTATTTTCAGCTCTAGGGGTGGCAGTGTCAGGTCAGATGGACGATCCACCTCTTTGGTCCAGTCTCAAATAACTGAACAGACATTCATGATTCCCAGACACTGTATCATAATGGTTTTCTCATATGAACTCCAGACACTGGCAGGGGGAAGTCTGTTTAATATCCATGTCCCCTTTAGATAGATGACTTGTAATAACGCTGGTGATCTGCCATGACTTTTTCATCGCTCACCATCATCAGGTCAGAATTAAAAGTTTACCAACACTTTGGTTTATGACCAAATACCTACAGAACTAATGGCCTCAGAATAAAACACATTCTTACACGCTAAAGCAAGATGGCGAACATGGTAGACCTCATAACTCAAGCTTGTGAGTATGTTAGCATGACCTGCTAACGTAGCTGCAGACTCTTGCTTGTTTGAAGCTGCCACAGTGAGAGAGAGAGAGAGAGAGAGAGAATATTTACTGTCAAATGTCCCCAGCTGTTGCCTCTTCAACGAGACGAGTCAGGTTATTAATAATAACTTTTGTCCATAGTCATCAGGGTCTGTTGGTTAATGCATGACCATCTGGGCTCCTTAACTCTGTAATGCTTGCAGAAATGATCACAGAGCTGCCAGCTTGATTGTGTGTGTGTGTGTGTGTGTGTGTGTGTGTGTGTGTGTGTGTGTGTGTGTGTGTGTGTGTGTGTGTGTGTGTGTGTGTGTGTGTGTGTGTGTGTGTGTGTGTGTGTGTGTGTGTGTGTGTGTGTGTGTGTGTGTGTGTGTGTGTGTGTGTGTGTGTGTGTGTGTGTGTGTGTGTGTGTGTGTGTGTGTGTGTGTGTGTGTGTGTGTGTGTGTGTGTGTGTGTGTGTGTTAGCCCCGGTGTAGGTGGCACTTTTTGTTGGTGACCTCTCTTTATTCTAACTGCTTACTGGTCAGTGTAGTTATGTGTGGTGGTCAGCATTGTCGCCTCACAACAAGAGGGTTCCTGGTTCGAATCCCAGCTGGGGCCCTTCTGTGTGGAGTTTGCGTGTTCTCCCCGTGTCTGCGTGGGTTTTCTCCGGGTTCTCCGGTTTCCTCCCACAGTCCAAAGACGTGCAGGTGTTCGGTTCATTGATGACTCTAAATCACCCGTAGGTGTGAATGGTTGTCTGTCTCTGTTCGTCTCTATGTGCCCTGCGATAGACTGGCGTCCTGTCCAGGGTGGACCCCGCCTCACACCCGATGTCAGCTGGGATCGGCTCCAGCCCACCCGCGACCCCGACAGGGACAAGCGGTTGAAGATGAATGAATGAATGAAGGTATAAATTGAGGCGTTTCACTCCACTGATGAGTTAAATTTGCGTCCTTGGAGAGTATTTCGTTTACAGTTCTCTCCGGCGGCCTTCGCCACAGCACTCCACTCTCTTTGAACCCACTTGATGTCAACCCAAGTCAGCGCTGTTGACTGTTAACCACTCGTGGGTTAGTGCAGGGTCACTGCGATGCAGCACGAAGAAATTCTCGCCAAAGACTGGTGGGGAAATAAAATAGACGAAGAGCATCACAGTGGCCTCGTCTGCGCCTTTCATAAGCAACACTACAACTGTGAGAGCAGCCTTCATGTCTCCGCAGAGCCCCTTCGCCCTGCGGCCTGAGGTTTTTCAAATAAATTGAATGAGGAGTGTTTTCAAAGTGCCACTTCATGGTCTTTTGCGGTTGGACTGCGACCATATCTATACGCATGCATAGACATCTATTCTCCTGCCTGCTGATTTAATACCATAGCTCCTTCGTTGAGTTTACATGATGCAATAACATCTCCATCTCCATCTATGCTGCGAGTGTATGAGGATGGTCTCAAAGTCGTGCTCAATAACGTGTCAGGGCTGAAAGTAGTAGAGTCAGTTATATAACTCTTACAAAACCAGTTTGAAAAACATTGAAATGAAAGATTGCTGGTATTCGCTGTAGCAGACTCTCCCTAGGGACGTGCAGGATGTTGAATCACAACATTTTACATATGTCAAAGGATGATATGATGAATTAAGCAACAGTGTGTTTCACTCGTTCTGATTACATTAAAATGTTTGTCACGTATTTTTGAATATAGCCAGAAATTATTATGAAAAAAAAATGCTTCAGAGAGGCTGCTACAGATAAACAAAGCCTTTCCCTGATGTGTTGGTGTCACTGTCACTATGGTGGTGACCAATCACAACCGTCTATTTCATGTGGGGCGAGTTAAAGATAAAGATCAACAACGTGGTTAGCGAACAAAGCTTTGTTGCTGTGATTGGTTGTAGGTCATGTTTCATTGCTCTGATTGGTTGTAGGTCATGTTTAGTTGCTGTGATTGGTTGTTGGTCACGTTTCGTTGCTGTGATTGGTTGTAAGTCATGTTTCATTGCTCTGATTGGTTGTAAGTCATGTTTCGTTGCTGTGATTGGTTTTAGGTCATGTTTCGTTGCTCTGATTGGTTGTAGGTCATGTTTCATTGCTGTGATTGGTTGTAAGTCATGTTTCATTGCTGTGATTGGTTGTAGGTCACGTTTCATTGCTGTGATTGGTTGTATGTCATGTTTCATTGCTGTGATTGGTTGTTTGTCATGTTCCATTGCTGTGATTGGTTGTAGGTCACGTTTCATTGCTGTGATTGGTTGTAGGTCCTGTTTCATTGCTGTGATTGGTTGTAGGTCACGTTTCATTGCTGTGATTGGTTGTAGGTCCTGTTTCATTGCTGTGATTGGTTGTAGGTCCCGTTTCGTTGCTCTGATTGGTTGTATGTCATGTTTCGTTGCTGTGATTGGTTGTAGGTCATGTTTCATTGCTCTGATTGGTTGTATGTCATGTTTCGTTGCTGTGATTGGTTGTAGGTCACGTTTCATTGCTGTGATTGGTTGTAGGTCATGTTTCGTTGCTGTGATTGGTTGTTGGTCACGTTTCATTGCTGTGATTGGTTGTAGGTCATGTTTCGTTGCTGTGATTGGTTGTAGGTCATGTTCCATTGCTCTGATTGGTTGTAGGTCCTGTTCCATTGCTCTGATTGGTTGTTGGTCATGTTCCATTGCTCTGATTGGTTGTAGGTCATGTTTCGTTGCTCTGATTGGTTTTAGGTCATGTTTCGTTGCTCTGATTGGTTTTAGGTCATGTTTCGTTGCTCTGATTGGTTGTAGGTCATGTTTCATTGCTCTGATTGGTTGTAGGTCATGTTTCATTGCTCTGATTGGTTGTAGGACTCATTTCGTTTCTCTGATTGGTTCTCAGTCTATCTAATTGCATCCAGCAGCATTTTGCTCTGCCCCGTTGACAACACTCCCCTGGAAATCTAAAATGAAGCGAGAGGTTCCAGACTACTCATTGCGATGCAAGGCTACCTCTGATAGGCAGGACAGACTTAATGGTGTTTATTCATCTGCTACAGATGTGAAAGCTCCAGAAAAACAGCTGCATGAATACCAAACTCACCACAAATCACAGATGCTGCCGCCATTTCCAATTAGTAGAGTAGAGTGACCTTTTATGTTGCGTGCTGTTTGAGGAGCTGGTGATCGCATCAACGAGAGACTATTACTTTCTCCACCAGCTGATTTCCTTGTAATGATGGCCGATGCAGGATATTTGGCAGCCCATTTCTGGAAGGTCCTTGGCGGATCACCTCTTCCCGTAGCTGCTCTGTAACAGATCCCCACAATGCAGGATCTTCATGGAGGACGGAGGCGCCGAGGCTTCTCGCAGTCCACACAGACGATCAATCGCTGAGTCATTCTAACACTTGCACTCGCAGCTGGGCCGTCGTTGCAAGCTGGAGGCTTCTCACTACCCAGGCTGCTCGCTGTCACCACAGGCGATCCATGACTAGCTGCCTCTACGCTCATGCTCGCCACGATATGCTGGTGTCCAGGCTGTTAATGTTGCAGGTTGCCTCAGCAGAGCAGTTGTTAACAGGAGTCAAGACCCTACCTACTGTAT
Source organism: Echiichthys vipera (assembly GCF_963691815.1). NCBI lineage: Eukaryota > Metazoa > Chordata > Actinopteri > Perciformes > Trachinidae > Echiichthys > Echiichthys vipera. The sequence goes on along the minus strand of NC_139830.1, from coordinate 3,415,731 downwards.
CTGTCGGTTGTTCCTCGCTCCCAAACAAAAGGAGACGGCACTTTAGAGGTTGTAGCTCCTAAACATTGGAACTTGCCCCATTGGACAAGTTTATTTTAGTGTCTGTTGTGTTTTTATCTTGAAGTCTGCATTTCATTTCTGTTCTTTTGTATTTCACTCAGTATTTTGCCTTGTGTTGGGAAGTACTTTCTGACGTCTGCTCTTGAAAGATGCTATATATATTAACCTAAAACCGGACTTTCACCCAGGAGACCGCGGTTCATGTTACGTCCCGTGTCCAAGTGAAACTTAATTACAAACCAGACATACTTATTTAACCCAAACTGCAATCTTTTACTTAACCTAACCATGTAGTTTTGATGCCTAAACCTAAATAACGTTAGTAGTTTTACATCGTTTATCACATGCTGGAGATGCTGCCCCCGCGACCCGACCCCGGATAAGCGGTTGAAGATGAGTGATGAGTGATCACATGTTTAAAACTGCGACCATGGAGCATCAAAAAGTGCCGATATGTGACGAGAATAAAGCCTGTTTCAGCAGGTCAGAAACAGTCAGGGTCAACGTATCTGTGGTTTGCAGAAACATACCGTACCAACGACTGGGTCCATCCGTGGTCCAGGTACACCGTCTGGTTGCTGTTGAAAGGGATTCTGGGAAATGTAGAAACTTACTAACTGAAGTAGACAGAGCAAATAAGCAAGAAGTAGAGTTCTCAAAACCTCCCCTGGAGAGAGTGTGTGTGTGTGTGTGTGTGTGTGTGTGTGTGTGTGTGTGTGTGTGTGTGTGTGTGTGTGTGTGTGTGTGTGTGTGTGTGTGTGTGTGTGTGTGTGTGTGTGTGTGTGTGTGTGTGTGTGTGTGTGTGTGTGTGTGTGTGTGTGTGTGTGTGTGTGTGTGTGTGTGTGTGTGTGTGTGTGTGTGTGTGTGTGTGTGTGAAATCCAACTCCATCACAGTGTGATTTATTTTTGAAGCGATGTGAAAGTCATCTTCTCCTGGAAATGACTTCTCACTGATACGCCATCCTCCCCCGCCGTAATGCTTTATACAATTACAAAAATAAACCACCCGACTGTTCTCAGCTGGATCCCCGACCCCGGGTTATTGGAATATCAGATTTTCTTCAGAGACGTGTCGAGACAAACGGGGACACGGCGACCAGCAGAGTTTTGATCAATTAATTTATTCACTGTCTTGTGAAAAACCTGAAGGGAGTAAAAACCTCTTTTTTTGGATGTTATTTAGACTATGTTCACTCAACCTTTAGAAATACATTGAGATGTGTCAGACGGAGACACAGAGGTAAAGATAACTGCACTGCACGAGGAAAGTAAGGAAATATCCATGCGGAGTAAAAGAGCACGGCGATTAGAGGAGCAGATATTATCTGCTGGTGAACTTTAGATTTTCCACTTCTGGTGAATGCCTCCATAACAAACGTGCTGCCGTCGACCTTTACGTCAGAGGAATGGAAGAGAAGTCCTGATGTTTATCACAGATGAGGTCACTGCTCTTCAATCACACACACCTGAGAACTGTAAGGACTCACGTCTTCATCCACTCTGGTGTGCTGAAGTGTATTTCGACATCATTTTTACAGCTAATTATAAACGTTATTAAGAACGCACATAGTCCGAACTGAGGAAAATATATTCCTAGATAATATTTTTGGGACATTTCATGATCCGAAATGTCATCATCACGTCTTCAGCCTCTTATCCGGGGTCCGGTCGCGGGGGCAGCAGCTTTAGCAGGGGACCCCAAACTTCCCTTTCCCGGGCCACATTAACCAGCTCTAACTGGGGGATCCTGAGGCGTTCCCAGGCCAGTGTGGAGATCTAATCTCTCCACCTGGTCCTGGGTCTTCCCCGAGGCCTCCTCCCAGCTGGACGTGCCTGGAACACCTCCCTAGGGAGGCGCCCAGGGTTCATCCTTACCAGATGATCCTGAACCACCTCAACTGGCTCCTTTCAACTCAAAGGAGCAGCGGCTCTACTCCGAGTTCCTCACGGATGGATGAACTTCTCGCCCTCTCTCTGAGGGACACTCTAGCCCCCCTTTCTGCTGCTCTAAGGGTCTCTCAATCAAAATAATAACAAAAGATGTCGTGAAGTGGGATCGTGGGAGTTGTTGTCTTCATGTGAGTCAGAAATACCCCAAATTCTCTAGTCCATGGGTGTCAAAGTGATCCAGTAAAGCTTTGCTGTGGCTGCAGGTTTTCACTCCAGCCAATCAAAAACACACCTGGTCCAACAAATCAACTGTGTGAAGACAGTTCAGGTGATTGAGTAAGTCGAGTCAGGTGTGTTCTTGCTTGGTTGGGATGAAAACCTGCAGCCACACGGCCCTTTACTGGATCGCTTTGACACCCCTGCTCTAGTAGGAGGTTCCAGTGCACTGTGTTACTTAGTTGGAGGTTCGAAACGTGGACCGTGTCACTTGAACGCAGCATTCGCAAGTGACACTGAGCGAGTGATGACAGGCAGCAAGCTCTGCAAATAATTTAATTTGAACAGAATAAAATGATTGGTCAAACTTTTAGCAGAAATATATGAGAATTGAATATTGAGTTTTAACGCCACGTGGATTTCTTTTACATTTTAGTGCCACACGCAAACATTTTTAGACAACCCATCTGACCAGGGACCAGTCCCAGCCTGGTCAGATGTGTACATGAACTGATGAAGCCTCTTGGATGAGAGGTGAAACGTCTTCCTAGACAAACAACCAGTCCAGTTGTTTTTGACTGAAATTGCTCTGAGGATATGTTAACGTAGAAATGAAGTGTGCGATCGATGCTTCGCTCTTCCCACTCTCCCTCATCCTCTCCTGCTTCTGTTTGCTGACTGACTTCATTCACGTTTGACAACCTCTCGCTTAAGAAAGCCATGTGTAAACTGTACATGCATGTGCCTTCCCCCTCCACTGGGTCGCATCAGATGAGTTAACCTTAGAGAGCAGGGGGTCATCGCTCCGTCCATCTCCGACCAGCAGATAAAGTGCTATTGACGGAGTGGAGAGGGGACTCCATCGACCTGTTAATAGAGGTCAAGACCTCGTGACAAAGGATGGAGGACTTAAACTCTCTACTTGAATCCTAAATCAGAAGCTGGGTGATGTGATCTCAGCCCAGAAACGCTTTCTGTCACTCACTCTTATTGGACCGAGGTGTTGTTTTCGATGCAGCCGTGAAGGAGAGCTCGTCTGTGCACTGAAAAATACGTTTTTATTGATGCGACGTCTTCAGTGTCCTGCACACACCGGGGGCTGCAGGTGCACCCTTTTCACCTGTTTGCCCTATTTATATTTTGTTGCCACGGTGACGGGAACTTCTGCTGATAAACTTTAAAATGATGTTGAAGCATGCATCATTATCATTGACAAGGGCTGTGTTTGAAACAGCCTGCTACGGACCCGAGCACCATGTTAATGGACAATAACTTCCCCTGCGTCTGTACCAATCCACTGAGCCAAAGGGGGACGCCTGGATATACTCTCATCTCACTCATCTAAAATGCACGTTTGACGCCTCCATATCTCATTTATACCTATACCTGTTGGGTCACAGACTAAAGAAGACATTTGTGACTCTAGATGTGGTTCTTCAAAGACACAGGACAGAAAATAAGCAGCGCAGAAACGTCAGACGAATGTTTAATAAATCTTTAAACCTTACAGTTAAGGCTGATAATGACAACACAATGAATTTGACATATCTCTACAATGTAAATCAACCATCACTTGTCTACCTGAAAGTGATTTGGTGTTACGTCACGGTGATTCGGTCTATACCAGCAGGACGTACCGATTTGGCCAAAGTGTAGCATGCAGTATTGCAAACTATAGCAAAATCTGTAGAATGCATCGGACCAGTCGATCTCACGAACTGTGCCCACAATGCAAAGCGCCAGAACGGTCACAATCACTTGTTTACTTCCGTGGTTGGGTCGCATTGGTCAATTTCTCTGTAGGCTGATAGACTGAATGGATTTTTTCTTTTTTTTTTGCTATTCATATTGTGTAGATCTGACTTTAGGACCATAATCGCTGTATAAACGATATTAATAATAATTACCAATATTCCAAATGGTAGACCATAGCTTTAAGGTTAATAAATACCTGATTTATGGTTTGTAAACTCCTGGCCCTCGACTCTTTCTCCCAGGGTAATGTCCCCAGACATTAATCAAGAGGTGACATATTTGGGGGCTCGTCCGGGCTACAAGGCTTTTTTATGTTTTGAATGTTGAATTATGTTTGGATATGTTAGTGTTTGTGTGTCTGAAACTCTGTTACTTGTGCTGCTGAGGGACTTTTTATCTCAATTTTCCTGGTTAAAATGAAAATAAACATACTGCAAAATAAATAATTTAAACAGTTTCATACTTACTGCATACGGCCGATGAACGTAGTATGCAGTTCTTACTGTTGCACTGTTGTTACTTCCACTGTGTTCTTTGGGGAGGAGCGGCAGGATCCAGCCCCTGGATACAGCCCAATTCAGTCATTCTCTGCGGCTTTGCTCACACTTCCATTATATCGAATAACACGTAAAAATAGTTGAATCACACATAAAAGTTTGTGACCACCGATAATTAAAAAAAAAGGCAAAATGTATTAATGCATATCTTGACTGTGGATAATCCAATAGAAAAGATTAAGAAGTTATAAGAAATCAATTAAACAGCCCAACATGTTATTGCAGACTGAACTCTGAAGGTGTTTGTGGATCATTGAGACACTAAAACTGATGAAACTCCTTCAGGTTTACGGCTCTTTGCGGTTTTTATGTGTCTGGGGTCGGAGAGTAATCTCTGTCATAAATCCGTAGTGGCTGACTCAGACGCACCACTGCTGGATATTTAAAAGATATTGTGACTCTCTGCCGGACCAATATCCTGCACACCGAGGGCGTAGGTTTGCGTGTGGAGGACAGAAATTGTCCCAGCTGATATTTGAGCGAGCAATAATGTAGAGCTGCTCAGTGGGCTGCAGTTATTTAGACGTGTGGAAGGTTTGTGTGGCGTCTGTCCTCAGTGTCCACCGTCTCTTTAAAAACTAGAGATTATAAATTAGAGAACAAGAAACATTTTTAGGGGTAGCATAGACAAACTGTCGTTTACTAGAGTGCAATAACCAAAGGTTTGTTTATTTAAAAATACTTTATCTCATCTCATCTTCAGCCTCTTATTCGGGGTCAGGTCGCAGGGGCAGCAGCTTTAGCAAGGTGTGAATGGTTGTCTGTCTCTGTTCGTCTCTATGTGTCCTGTGATAGACTGGCGTCCTGTCCAGGGTGGACCCAGCCTCACGCCCGATGTCAGCTGGGATCGGCTCCAGCCCCCCGAGACCCCGACAGGGACAAGAGGTTGAAGATGAATGAATGAATGAAAATCACATTGATTTTTAATTATTATGCAAGTTAAACAGTGCAACCAAAGTATTCCCTATGTAAGAACATGGCCCTAAAAGACAAAATATTATATAACAAAGCCTTTCTGAACAAATCAGAGTCAATTTGTGCGATTTTGCAAACTTGTGCCAATGGACACTTAACAAACCGCTCCCTAAAGCCGCATGTTTCCTCTGCTGGCTGCGGCGTGGCTGTGGTCTTCTCGTCGTTTCACTCTCACTACTGTTTAGGGTGCTGTCTCTTGATTGAGGTTGTGTTACCACCACGGGACATTTATCTGTTTTTTTTACAGCTTGTTCCACACGTTCTATGAATAAGTGTGGACAGACAACGTTGATGCGACGCGATAGTCTGACTGTTAGGACGCGGTAGCTTCGTCTACGTTTTCACAGCCATCACTTCCTGCAACCCTCTGAATCAAATATGATGGGGAATGAGAAATCACTGCCTGTAGTTCCCTATGATTGGTTGGTCTGCGGGGACGTTTGATCACCTCATTAACTGACATTTATGCAAGAGAGACCTGATCGCTGACCCATATCTCTTTGTCTGCTCTCTCTCTCTCTCTCTCTCATACTCTCTGTTGTAGCTCTCTCTCTGAACTCCTGCCTTCTGTCTGTCTCTGTTCATCTCTGTCTCTCTCTCTCTCTCTGTCTTCCTCCCATCCTCTATCCCCAGAGCGTCTGTGTAAAGAGGTAGCCATCATCTTGGTGGTTTCCTCTGTTGAGAAAGGTCTAGAATCACCTGTTAATCTCTCTCTCTCTCTCTCTCTCTCTCTCCCTCTCTCTCTCTCTCTCGCAGCCTGCCAGTGAGTAGGCGCTCAATGTGGATCAAGAGTTGAAGAAGGAGAACCAGAGACTAGTGGTGAGTTTGCTCTCCTTCCTTTCTTTTTTACGGTTCTGGTCACATTTCTGTTTATTTGGAAAGGCAGTAATTGGGCCAGGCGTGCGATGGAGAGGAGACGGAGAAGAGGAGGTGTAGTGTGAAGTGTCAGAGCTGTAAGTGGAGATGGTGCAATGTTTAACTCACAGGATCAGATGCACACCTCCAGCTCTCACCTGCAGCACGTCACGCCCTGTCGATGACAGGTTCAAGAGGTGGAAAGTGCTTTTGCTCAAATACTGTACTTAAGTTCAAGTTTGAGGTATTTCAAAGGTCAAGTAGCAGACCTCTGTGTTGTTGTCTTATAACTCTTAAAAGCAAAGAAACAACATGATTGGTTGATGTCTTTATCAGCCTTTATCCTTTTTCGCTGTGTAATAATTGCGCTCTGTGTGAAAGTACTTGTTACAGCAGAAAGGGCCGAGGCAGGTCGCACCGATGTAATCCCAGTGATCCACTGTACTCCGTGGTTAAGGTGAACAAACTGGTTTCTTTCCAAACAAAAGTTACATAAATAAAACGAGGTACAACACAGTCGGACACGGGAAGAAAACTCCACAGCTAGCTCTATGATGGCACATTAGCCGGTCTGTTCGAGGCACATCATGGCAAAACAAACAGAAATTAACCATTATCTCATCTCATCTTCAGCCTCTTATCCGGGGTCGGGTCGCGGGGGCAGCAGCTTTAGCAGGGGACCCCAAACTTCCCTTTCCCGGGCCACATTAACCAGCTCTAACTGGGGGATCCTGAGGCGTTCCCAGGCCAGTGTGGAGATCTAATCTCTCCACCTGGTCCTGGGTCTTCCCCGAGGCCTCCTCCCAGCTGGACGTGCCTGGAACACCTCCCTAGGGAGGCGCCCAGGGTTCATCCTTACCAGATGATCCTGAACCACCTCAACTGGCTCCTTTCAACGCAAAGGAGCAGCGGCTCTACTCCGAGTTCCTCACGGATGCTGAACTTCTCCCCCGCTCTCTAAGGGAGACTCCAGCCCCCCTCCTGAGGAAACACATTTCACACGCTTGTACCCGCGACCTTGTTCTTTGGGTCCTGACCCAGCTTTCATGACCACAGGTGAGGGTAGGAACCAGGACTGACCGGTAGATCCAGAGCTTTGTCTTCCTCAGCTCTCTTTTCATCACAACGGTGCGGTAGAGCGACTGCAGCTCCGCCCCCGCTGCTCCGATTCTCCGGCCAAACTCACGCTCCATCGTCCCCTCACTCGTGAACATGATCCCGAGGTACTTGAACTCCTTAACTGCTTATTCTGTTAACAGAATAAAAGGAATCTCATGAGGAGAACCCGTGTGTAAAGGCCTTTAGGCTCCATCAGGCGCTTCTAAGATGGCGTCGACCTGAGCCACTGGGAGCCGCCCCCCTTGAGCTTCATTATGGTGACGTCACAGAGACTCGGTCCATGTTTTATCTTGTGGTTCAAAGGTCTGGCAGCAGGCAGGGACCCTCAGCCTGCAGCATTAAAGCTGTAGAGAAGGGGGCGTTCTGCTGCGGCTTGTTAGACTCAGTGACCGAGAGGGTAACTGCATCACAGCTGTTTCTGCAGATGTGTCGTTAGCGTGTGTGTGCTTTACCTGCAGGACACAGATTACATGTTAATGTATGTTCTTCTCACCATAGTGGAGATGAATGCACTGAACGAGCTTCCAGTGAAACATTTGTATGCGACAGTTTAGCTGCAGCGTTCACACGATGGTACTTTAGAAAGCAGTTAGCGATTATTACATTAATCCATGTTCTACTGAAGTGTGACTCGCATTCAAATGAATAAACACTGTGCACACACACACACACACACACACACACACACACACACACACACGTCCGTGCCGACCAATAACCAAGAGGTTGAAGGCTTGAATGGCTAGAGCAAAGCATTCTGGGTAACAGTAATGGCTCATTAGTTATATCCCACGGCAATCGGGCCAAATGGTGATGAATGGGCACTGTTGGGGGTCATTACTGTACGTGTGTGTGTCTTTGTATTACTTTGCACTAGAGTGTGTGTGTGCGTGCGTGTGTGTGTGTGTGTCTTTGTATTACTTTGCACTAGAGCGTGTGTGTGAGTGTGTGTGGTAAAGATAATGCATGAACACGTTCTGTGTGTGTCCTTATATACGTGGGCGTGTGGTGTTCGTGCATAATTGCCTGCCTGTGTGGTAATTAGTGTGTGTGTGTGTGTGTGTGTGTGTCTACGCCGGGTCTCTGTTCCTCCAGCGCTCCTCATCCTGATGGAGCTCTTCAGCTCATGTTAAGTTGTCAGGAATCCAGAAGGAAACTGGATTCAATTACTGTCTCATGTACCACCCACCCGACACACACACACACACACACACACACACACACACACACAAACACACACACACATCCTCCAGCTCAGCCCTGACACCTCTATTATAGTGGCGGCTGTGGCTCAGTGGTAGCGGATGATCCCCACCTCCCCCGGTCCACATGTCAAAGTGTCCTTGGACAAGACACTGAACCCTGAATTGCTCCCTGTGCTGAACGTGTGTGTGTGAATGTGGTGTGAATGGTTACATTAGATGGTCTGTAGGTGTCCACTGCCATCAGTGTGAAAGGCAGAGTAGTCAGCGCTGTATAAGTACAAATCCATTTACCATTTACCATCCAAGGACAAGTCCATATTACATCTACCTTCTCTCCATCTTCCTCTTTTTCACAGTAAGCACTCTCCCTCCTCGACGCCCCCGGCCGTCTCCTCTTCACCGTCCTCTTCACCTCATTTCATTCATTCTTTCCATCTTTTCTGTCATTTACTCTTCTGCTGTCAGAGCTGCAGCTTGATAGGTCGTATGAGGAGCTGCATGTGTTCAAATCAGTGTGTGTGTGTGTGTGTGTGTGTGTGTGTGTGTGTGTCTGTGTGTGTGTGGGTCAACGCAGCCTCGTATTAACCAACAACGCCTCATCACATACGTGTTGGTGTGCAGAGGCTGAAGTGTTCTCCTCAGCCAGATGTGACATTGATCAATGTTTCTATGGATGCAATTAGGCAAAGCATGGGAATGAACTAATGGAGCGTGTGTGTGTGTGTGTGCGTGTGTGTGCGTGCGTGCGTGTGTGCATGTGTGCGTGTGTGCGTGTGTGCGTGCGTGCGTGCGTGCGTGCGTGCGTGTGTGTGTGTGGGTGAGAAAGTGAGGTGGATGAGTCTCAGAGGTGTGTTTCCAGTAATAGAAAGTACATGAAGAGGACAAATTACCATATTTCAGACGTGGGGAGTGTGTGTGTGTGTTCGGGGGGGGGGGTGTATTGGAGGAGGTTAAAACTGTCAAAGCTCCGCGGTCTCACCTCTGACTCTCTCCTCACTGTTCTTTCTTCAGATCCAGTCTATAAATCCTCACCTTGTGTCTCATTAAATGTCCAAATCTGGAGTGAAGATGTGCTGAACACTGCATCGTGTTCTTCAGAGGCCTTGTTACTGAGGTGTTGTGGTAGAGTTTGTGAATTCGTACCACCTCAACTGGCTCCTTTCAACGCAAAGGAGCAGCGGCTCTACTCCGAGTTCCTCACGGATGCTGAACTTCTCCCCCTCTCTCTAAGGAGACTCCAGACCCCCTCCTGAGGAAACACATTTTGGCCGCTTGTACCCGCGATTGACGGGTGTTTATGCTAATTTAGGATCAACTACCCCGCGCTCTCAACTTACTAGGAAATGGGTTTCATCTCTATAAGAACAGGTCAGCGGTTAAAGGACGCGTCATGAATCTGACGTGGACTTTTCTTAAGAACAAATCTCGGAGAAAAAAAGATATTTGGCCCACTGTTCGTAGGAGTTGAGTGTGCTCATGACCCGGGGGAAGAAACTGTTTTTAAGTCTGGTGCTCCGATCTTTGATGGTCCTGCAGCTCCTGCCAGAGGGCAACAGGTCAAACAGGTGGTGTCCAGGATGAGAAGGGTCCTCTGAAATGATTTGGCTCTTCTGAAGCCGCAGGAGCTGAGGAGTTCTTCTAGGGAGGGCGAAGGGCAGCCAGTGACCCTCCGAAGAGCTCTGCAGTCTGCTCCTGAGCTCGGTGGCGTACCACGCGGAGATGCAGGACGCCGGTGCACTCTCAATGAAGGAGCGGCAAAAGGCCACAGCAGCTTCTCCTGCTCCTGTTGGCTTGTAAAGCTCATTGTGTGTGACCGTTTTCCCCAAACCTTTCCCTGGATCGCTGCTTTTTTACCGTATTAGTTGTTAGTTTTTGTAGCTCAAGCTGTTGTTGAACATCTTGTTTCATGCAATCTGTGGCACGATGGCTCCATCAGGTTCAAGTGCCTGAATGATGATTACACATTGTCAACTCATTAGTGAACTCAAGGACGTATACTGAGACAACGGGCCCCTGGGCACAGACCTGTAAGAGGCCCCCACTCTGTCTACACAGGAACAAGACACCCAGAGATTCCACTTTAAGTCGTTTTGGAGTCATTTGTTTTTCTCTTCTCTATTTTAAGCCATTTTGTGTATCTTTGGAGTCACTATGTGTCTCTACTTAGTCATTATGTGTCTATTTTCAGTCATTTAGCATCTATTCGTATTGGTTTTGCATCAAATTTTAGTCATTTTGTGTGTCTTTGTCATCATTTTGTGTCTTTTTTCAGTCATTTTGCATCTTTTTCTGGTGGTTTTGCATCAAATTTTAGTCATTTGCGTGTGTCTTTGTCATCATTTTTCGTCTATGTGATCGTTTTGTGTCTATTTTCAGTCATTTATTATCCTTTTCTGGTGGTTTTGCATGTAGTTTTAGCCATTTTGTGTATCTTCGGAGTCATTATTTGTCTCTACTCAGTCAATTTGTGTCTATTTTCAGTCATTTAGCATCACTTTGTAGTGATTTGCATCCCTAATGTCATTGTTGTCTCTTTGTGGTCATTTTTGGTCTTTTTGTGTTTGCTCGTGGTCATTTAGCATCTCTTTGTGATCATTTTGTGTGAGTAAGAGAGGAAGGAGACCAAATAATGAAAAAGAAACATAGAGGAGACTATAATTTAGAAAGTCAGGTTTGGACCAGAAGGCTTTTGCGTTAAACCTCTGGACTGAACTGAAAAAATTTGTGCAGAGAATTAAAGCAAATGTTTCTCCATCCTTCCAAACTCTCGTGGAAGTGGTTCACTGGAGCCTGTAACTGCTTTAGTGGAGTTTCTTGTTGCTGTAAAAACGATGTGTGGTTGCAGGATACAACAACACCTCCGACAGTACACTCTTTTTATTATTTTTTCTCATTTGAATTCTGTTCACACATCCACACACACACTATTCTCTCCTGTTTCGGCTGAATTTGAATCTGGAGTCAATCAAGTGGAACTTTGTAGTGAATTATTCATGTGGTTTTGCTTCTCTTGGTGCCTTTACAGGTGTTAAAGCTCTGTGCAGAATACCTATAAAATATATAAAAGTCTGCAAAACAGGAGGCAAGCAGGTGAGGTACGAGCATGAGGCCTACGGCGGTTCTGAGGTCATTTCCTGTGCGCCTGTTGGGACATAGAAAAAAGAAGGAGGGACCATGCGCGGACATTTCAAACAATGGCGGTGAAAGGTTCACGTTGGTGTGATGCGGAGGTGGAGTGTTTACTGCAGATTTGGTCGATGAAAAGATTCAAAAACAGTCGACAAGACGCACAAAAACTCTGAGGTCAACGGAAAGATCTGGAAACAAAGCCACGCATCGCCATGACGTCAACAATGCGTGTGACGTGTTACGGCGTGATGACGTATAGGCAGCAAGAAGCATTCTCCGAGGCCCAGGTAGTGTGAGTACAAACGGGCCTGGAGGGGGGGACAAGGACCCTAAAGCACGGGGCACGGGACGGACGCACAGGGGGAGGGCGCCCTAAGAGTGAATTTATGACAGAAACACTTCAGTAGGGGAGTGAATGAACTGCAGCACTATGTTGGGTGTGAGTCAGGCGTTTATCGTCTGCAGCAAAATTCTCCTGACGACAGCTGAGAGATCGTCTGAGCTAAAGATGAATGAATGTTCAAAGAATAATCCATCTGTGTGTGGCTGGGTTTTGCATCAAACTTCACAATACGAAACATATCGCAAAACACTTTAAATTTGAATGAGCATGTCCTAGGGAGGGGTATCACACATTTGTGTCAGTGGTGTAGAAACAAGCGTCCCAGTGTTTGGAGGAAGCAGAGGTGGAGTTGGTTCACGCGGGTGTTTGGTGTTAAAAACACGACCCAAAAAGTCGTCGTTCACGGGGCGTTTAAAAAGGAACAAATACACAAAATAGGCTTGAATGGACCAAACAACGACCAACAGCAGCAGACACACACAGACACAGACACACACACACACACACACACACACACACACACACACACACACACACACACACACACACACAGCTGTATCTCCCCCTGACTGAGCAGCTATTGGGCAGCGGCCTCGCGGCTAACAGCGTCTTTAGAAGTGAACACAAACGAGCCAACACGCAGCTCGGGCCTCTGTTTTGTTCCTCTGCGTCTTCTTCCATTTACGCCCTATTTAACCTCAATTCATGCATTTGATGATTTCACATCCACTTTTTTTCATTGTAGTCATTCAGACACTGCTCTTACCCAGAGTGACTCATGGTACCGCCGGTATTAGCCTGTGCTCCTGGTTTAAGTAGATGCATGTAGCGTTATAAACACTGCAGCGCCTCAGTGTTCCTGTGTCTTTCCTCCACAGCTGCTGGACAGAAGTGGAGAGGGAGTCTGTGGGAAACAAACAAAAACATATTTATTCAGCCTTTTATTGGGCGTCAACCTCACGTTTACACACACACACACACACACAGGGGTGAGATGCTGCCGGTGCAGACAGCTCAGACGTGCGTGTGAAAAACGCTTCTTCTTGACGACCTTGGTGATAAAAATCTCCCTTCGCCTGTTGTTGAATAATTTCCGCTCAGTTTATTTGTTTAGTAACATCAATAAAAGTTCTCCACATGGTAAACATTAAACAAAGCAGAGATAGTGATGTCAGGATGCACCAACGTTGTCATGAACGTGGGTTGGTCACAGTCGCAGCTTCATAACCGGTTCTGCATCTGTTTTTAGCCATTTTGTGAATCTGTGCAGTCTCTACTTGTCTCTACTCTGTCATTATGTGTCTATTTTCAGTTATTTAGCATCTCTTCCTGGTGGTTATACATCGATTTTTAGCCATTTTGCATCTTTCTGGTCATTTTGAGTCTCTTTGTGGTCATTTTGCATATATTTCTGGTCATTTTGAGTCTCTTTGTGGTCATTTTGCATATATTTTTGGTCATTTTGAGTGTCTTTGTGGTCATTTTGCATATTTTTCTGGTCATTTTGAGTGTCTTTGTGGTCATTTTGCATATATTTTAGTAATTTTGAGTCTCTTTGTGGATATTTTAGATATATTTTTGATCATGTTGTGTCTCTTTGTTGTTATTTTGCGTTGATTTTTAGCCATTTTGCTTGTCTTTGTAGTCACTAATTGTTTCTATGTGGTCGTTTTGAAGCCGATCCCATCTGACATCGGGCGTGAGGCGGGGTCCACCCTGGACAGGACGCCAGTCTATCACAGGACACATAGAGACGAACAGAGACAGACAACCATTCACACCTACGGGTGATTTAGAGTCATCAATGAACCGAACACCTGCACGTCTTTGGACTGTGGGAGGAAGCCGGAGAACCCGGAGGAAACTTTAACATCTTTTATTGCCACTGTTGAGAAAGTAATACACTAAATCATTGAGGTGCAGTAAACCGGACAAAAGGACTCAGATTTCCAGTCACGTACTCTCACAACTCTCTCCTGTCGGGCTCTCAGAGCAGTTTTGGGACCGCGGAGAGATTTTCCTTTTAGGTCGGTGCATTGTAACGCGCCCTTCTCCCCGGTTCCCTCTCTCTGTGTCTCTCTGCTCCGCGGCCTGACACTGATTGTCTCTTTGCAGGGAACGAGCCCCGGCAGGCATAAAGAAAATGATTGTTTAGAGACCAATCT
>NC_139830.1:3288962-3396462 GCF_963691815.1 Echiichthys vipera | reverse complement strand
AGACAATGAACCGTCGCCATGCATTGGTTCGTCCAGATGCTTTCCTTATTGCTTTTTTCATTCATACACTTACACACATCCCATAAACTCTTAGAGCACCGCTGGAAGGTAAAACCCGGTCTAATGTGACCGCGGGACTTCAGTGCAAAGTGTAGAGGACTGTGACAAAATGGCGGTATTTGACGCCCTGGGAATGATAAGGATCTGTCTGGTGTGGAGAGGTATTTCCTCTCATGCAGGCGCAGAAAGTACGTACAAGTTGGCCGTCGACTGCAGTCTTTGCGGTGTGTTCAAGTGCAACTTTTGCGGGCGAGACACAGGTGTCATGAGGCGTTTGTCACCACTAGTTATTTGACGTCGGACAATAGGCCCATCCACTACCCCAACGTCCACACAGTTACTGTCTGCCTCATTGCGTAAATGACACGCGGGCTCTCTGCTTTTGCACTAAACGCTGTCACTGGGTGTAAACCATGAAGTGTAGAAGGCGTCATTCCCGTGGAGACTGGGCTGCACACACCCACAAACAATAGAGACACATACCTCCAAACCTGGGACCGTGAAACCAAAACTATCCGCATGGCTACAAACCTCTAGAGTCAAAAGTCCTTCTGCTGAACGGACCCTTCGGATTCAGCAGTGAATCAACAGAACGAGAAACAATATGACGTATAAATACATCAAAAAGTCTCTTCATGTGCCTGGAATGTGCCCCCTGTCGAAGCAACAGCAGATGGTGTTATCATCACATACACACACACACACACAGGTACACAATGGGTTGTTGCCGTTTCCCTCTATCCACGCACAAAGGCTGCCTTGCGTGCTAACGTCCCCGACAGCTGGGTTTAGTCGTCATCCTCTTGAGAAACGCTTTATAATCATCACCTCCCAAGAAATTAGTGTCATGAGACTTTAGAGCTTCTCTCTCCTCCGCCAGCTGGCTGCCGCCGATATTACAGAGGTGTCGGATGAAGAGCAATCACTCATCACGTTTCCCCCTGGCTTGATGAGAGTGTGTGGCACAGGGGGATGACGTGACAATGGCTGCTGCATCCACGGCAACATCGTTCATTTCCAGCGACACAAAAGGATTCTTTGAATTCTGAAGACGGGAAAAGTTTCAGTTTGACAGTCACCGCAGGAAACTTTCACATAAAGAAACAAAACTAAAAGCTCTTCAGCATCAGGATCATCACTAAGGCGCTCTCACACTGTGCCTCCGTCCCGTGCCCCGTGCTTTAGGGTCCTTGTCCCCCCCTCCAGGCCCGTTTGTACTCACACTACCTGGGCCTCGGAGAATGCTTCTTGCTGCCTATACGTCATCACGCCGTAACACGTCACACGCATTGATGACGTCATGGCGATGCGTGGCTTTGTTTCCAGATCTTTCCGTAGACCTCTGAGTTTTTGTGCGTCTTGTCGACTGTTTTTGAATCTTTTCATCGACCAAATCTGCAGTAAACACTCCACCTCCACATCACACCAACGTGAACCTTTCACCGCCATTGTTTGAAATGTCCGCGCATGGTCCCTCCTTCTTTTTTCTATGTCCCAACAGGCGCACAGGAAATGACCTCAGAACCGCCGTAGGCCTCGTGCTCGTACACGTGCGCACGCTCGTGCTCGTACATGTGCAAACGCGCTCTACAAAAGCCCACCTGTCCCAGACGGGCCGTGGACAGCGAGCTGGCCTCTGTTATGCGCGGAGCGGCTGCACTCACACTGGTCACACTAGGCTTTAGCCGAAAAACCTGTTTTTGCCCGGTGTGGAAGGACAGTGTGAGTGCACCCTAAATGTGGCTGAAGCTGCCACTTTGCTGCAGGTGAATATAACTAAGTGCATTTACTCAAGTTCTGCAATTACAAGTAAAAATTCAATGTTAAGCGTCTGTACACGTCCACTACTGTACGTCTCAACAGTTATTACTGAAGGAAGAAATGCATCGGCATGAATGGTGGTGTAAATAAATATATATTATCCCAAAGTAAAAGTAGATATTTCAAAATAAAAGCGTAAATAAAATAAAAGAGAATAGCTGTACCAAGAAATAGCCTAAATATAAATCCATCCGTCCGTCCGTCCGTCCGTCCGTCCGTCCGTCCGTCCGTCCGTCCGTCCGTCCGTCCGTCCGTCCGTCCGTCCGTCCGTCCGTCCGTCCGTCCGTCCGTCCGTCCGTCCGTCCGTCCGTCCGTCCGTCCATCCATCCATCCATCCATCCATCCATCCATCCATCCATCCATCCATCCATCCATCCATCCATCCATCCATCCATCCATCCATCCATCCATCCATCCATCCATCCATCCATCCTTCCTTCCTTCCTTCCTTCCTTCCTTCCTTCCTTCCTTCCTTCCTTCCTTCCTTCCTTCCTTCCTTCCTTCCTTCCTTCCTTCCTTCCTTCCTTCCATCCATCCATCCATCCATCCTTCCTTCCTTCTCTCCATCATGTCTTTATTCAAAAGGAAAGAAAATAAAATGAATATGTGAAAAACAAACTTGGGCGTCATCAGGGCTCAACAACAACAGTTGCCAGGTTGTCATTGGCAACCATTTTAAGAGATTAGTAACCCATTCTTGGCCTCTTTAACATAATAATGATAATAATAATGACAGCAAACAGCAAAACATGCAGCAAAAAAGCACCAAATTGATGTCACATTTCATTATGAGGCGGATGTTTCACTGCAAAGTATCTCAATTCAAACCATGTTTTCAGTTTTGGCCACCAAAGGCTGATGAATGAATTTTGGGAATAAGAAAAAAGATACTGGTTTGTGATAGAGAGTAAACATCCTGAGACAAATAAAGGTTAGAAACCATGAAAGGCAGCCTCTTCTTGTCTCATCCCGATCTCATTAGCCAGAGTGGCGTGCTGCCTCTGATCTGCAGATTAAAGCCCGCCAGGTCTCTTTGAGTCGGGACCGTCTGTTTGGGCAGCGGCTAAGAGATCGAACAAACAGTCCTTCACAAAACAAACGCTGCAAATGAGAAGCAAAGAGAGCGATGGCAAAGGGAGGGTGCGATGGAGAGAGGGAGAGTGAAAGGGAGGGAGGGAGGGAGGGTGTGGGGTGAGATATTAATGTTTGGAAGAGAACTCTTTTGTGCTGACGGTAA
Organism: Echiichthys vipera; assembly: GCF_963691815.1. Lineage (NCBI taxonomy): Eukaryota > Metazoa > Chordata > Actinopteri > Perciformes > Trachinidae > Echiichthys > Echiichthys vipera. The sequence continues at coordinate 3,393,344 of NC_139830.1, read as the reverse complement.
AATGACCTCCAAATGACATTGCAGCATAGTGGGAAAGCTCTGTGTCTTTGAGCCGCACAGGAGAACGAACATAAGAGGCAGAAGAAGTGGAAGTGACAGACAGAGAAAGAGAGAGAGAGAGAGAGAGAGAGAGAGAGAGGACAGAAATAGGCCAAGAAAAGCACAAGGGACAGAAAAGCCTCTCTCTTCAAAGGTGTGTGACTGCCAGTCCTGATGATGTCTGCAGAGACACGTCTTTCAGGCTGCTACCGCGGAGTGGCAGGTGTCCTGAGTCCCCGCTCTTTGAGCCTTTCATCCCTGCAGGCCTGCACAGCTCCCACATCACCACCCAGTACATACTTATCTGACACTATTGTGTTAAAATGCATCTCTAGGAGAACATCCTGACCTGGAAAAGAGCAGCATTGGTCATTTATCGTAATGCTTGAAGTAACCAAAATTTGTGGTTTTCCCGTTAATCAGTTAGGGACGGGTTAAAGCGCATTTACGCTCTACGTTAGAGACGCATACGGATACTTGACGAAGCCTTCTCTGCGTAGATTTCGTCCATATTTCGGTCCATTCTCTGAAAGCATACGGATGCGTACAGATACGGACCAAACGTTGCAGTTCCACCTGAAATCAAAAAAGTGCCGTGAATGTCAGGAGCGAGCGAGTCATCAAAAGCCCCGACGGGTATCCTGAAATACTGAAAGCTACGTTCGTCGTCAGTTTCTCTCGTCTGTAAAACCAGTGACTGGAATTCTCCGTCCACACTCTGGGACGTCTTTAGTGTCTCACAGACCACCGCCGTCTACAGCGCTGACCGCCATTTCCCCCCTGTCTCAACAGACGCAGGATTGTTATTTACTCCATCGGCGGCATTTAACTGCTGCAGTATTTTTCGTGTGAGAAGTTCTGGTTTCAGCGCGGCTCAGTTTGCTTCTACAGGCACACCCACAGGTCTACAGTGAGTTTAGAAATGCAGCTTTAGCAGGGGACCCCAAACTTCCCTTTCCCGGGCCACATTAACCAGCTCTAACTGGGGGATCCAGAGGCGTTCCCAGGCCAGTGTGGAGATCTAATCTCTCCACTTGATCCTGGGTCTTCCCCGAGGCCTCCTCCCAGCTGGACGTGCCTGGAACACCTCCCTAGGGAGGCGCCCAGGGTTCATCCTTACCAGATGATCCTGAACCACCTCAACTGGCTCCTTTCAACGCAAAGGAGCAGCGGCTCTACTCCGAGTTCCTCACGGATGCTGAACTTCTCCCCCTCTCTCTAAGGGAGACTCCAGACCCCCTCCTGAGGAAACACATGACAGACGCTTGTACCCGGACGGCCAGATTGCAGCAATATTTGCCTGCAGCCAGAGAAAGTGGGCATTTTGTGTCTCTTTTTTTGGTTAATTTGTGTCTCTTTATGGTTGTTTTGTGTGTCTTTGTAGTTGTTTTGTGTCTCTTTGTAGTTTTATTGTGTCTTTGTGGTTAATTTGTGTCTCTTTATGGTAGTTGTGGTCAATTTGGGTCTCTTTATAGTTGTGTTTCTTTTTGTCTTCATTTTGAGTCTCTTTGCAGCTATTTTGTGTCTCTTTGTAGTTGTTTTGTGTGTCTTTGTAGTCTTTTGCGTATCTTTAATATTTGTTGCTTGCGTTGTTCATTGCTCCCTGATGTGTTATCACGCTCTGGCTGTAACATGTCCAGTTGTGTTTGATTTATAAAGCGTTATTTGTGACTTTTGTAGTTGTTTGTGTCCACGTCTCAGACAGAGGCTGCAGCAACTATGAGGAAAATAAAGTGCTTTTTGAACATTAAAGCGTTTTTTGAACATCAAAGCGTGTAAACACGTTCTAGTAGAACGTGTATGAACCTGAAAAGGAGTATAATATGACCTCTTTGATAAATTACGCTGATCGCTGGATATTGCTTATCCTAATCATGACTTAATCCTGAGCACTTGTAAGTCATCGTGTCTCTCTGCCAGCAACACGTTAGATGAATGAATCACTTCCTCTCAAAGAGCATTTTTTAAATCAGAGTGAATGCAAATGCAGTCGAGGTGAGTTAATCACAACACACTTTAATCCAATTCTTCTGTTGAATGTGAGACTCATCGTCACTTTGTGTCTCTTTCACTTGTGGACGAGCCCCCGCCTCCTCTGAGACACGAAATGAAACAGGAAATTAATGAGACACCTACATGCCACTAAATTTAAATATCCCTAATCTTCTGCGCTGGTTAATGTCAGATCATTATAACCTAATTACATCTGAGGTTGTCTGCGTTTATAAAAAGAAAACGAATGCAACACACCTGGTTAATGCTGAAATATAACCTCACTATCGATAAAGTTTTGTTTATGGTTGTAGCTGTTTTGTGTCTCTTCGTGGTTGTTTTGTGACTCTTTGTGGTTGTTTTGTGTCTCTTTGTAGTTGTTTTGTGTCTTTTTATGGTTGTTTTGTGTCTCTTCGTGGTTGTTTTGTGACTCTTTGTGGTTGTTTTGTGTCTCTTTGTAGTTGTTTTGTGTCTTTTTATGGTTGTTTTGTGACTCTTTGTGGTCATTATGTGTCTCTTTGTAGTTGTTTTGTGTCTCTTTGTGGTCTGTTGGTGTCTCTTTGTGGTTGTTTTGTGTCTCTTCGTGGTTGTTTTGTGACTCTTTGTGGTTGTTTTGTGTCTCTTTGTAGTTGTTTTGTGTCTTTTTATGGTTGTTTTGTGTCTCTTCGTGGTTGTTTTGTGACTCTTTGTGGTTGTTTTGTGTCTCTTTGTAGTTGTTTTGTGTCTTTTTATGGTTGTTTTGTGACTCTTTGTGGTCATTATGTGTCTCTTTGTAGTTGTTTTGTGTCTCTTTGTGGTCTGTTGGTGTCTCTTTGTGGTTGTTTTGTGTCTCTTCGTGGTTGTTTTGTGACTCTTTGTGGTTGTTTTGTGTCTCTTTGTAGTTGTTTTGTGTCTTTTTATGGTTGTTTTGTGTCTCTTCGTGGTTGTTTTGTGACTCTTTGTGGTTGTTTTGTGTCTCTTTGTAGTTGTTTTGTGTCTTTTTATGGTTGTTTTGTGACTCTTTGTGGTCATTATGTGTCTCTTTGTAGTTGTTTTGTGTCTCTTTGTGGTCTGTTGGTGTCTCTTTGTGGTTGTTTTGTGTCTCTTTGTTGTTGTTTTGTGTCTCTTTGTAGTTGTTTTGTGTCTCTTTGTGGTCTGTTGGTGTCTCTTTGTGGTTGTTTTGTGTGTCTTTGTGGTTGTTTTGTGTCTCTTTGTAGTTGTTTTGTGTCTTTGTGGTTGTTTTGTGTCTCTGTAGTTTTTTTGTGTCTCTTTATGGTTGTTTTGTGTCTCTTTGTCCTCTGTTGGCGTCTCTATGGGCATTTTGTGTCTCTTTGTAGTTGTTTTGTGTCTCTTTGTATTTGTTGTGTGTCTCTTTGTCGTCATTTTGTGTCTCTTTGTAGTTGTTTTGTGTCTCTTTGTGGTCAGTATGTGTCTCTTTGAGTGATATTTTGCAGGTGAGGTCCAGGAAGGGCCCCTGGTCCCCTGGTCCCCTGGTCCCCTGGGCCCCTGGTCCCGGTAGGCCCGTTCAGTGATGCCTCTGCACTGACGGTGATTCTTGTTTCATTCGTGTTGTGTTTGTTGACAGAACGGTTCTGTCCTGTTGGGTCAAATACAGCACGTTGTCTCGTTACACAAACTGAAACCGTACAGAATCTAAATATGGAGCTTGTCGTGTTTGTGGTGTGAATATTTGCCTCCCTGTTTGCGTGGTCAGGGTTATCATTTGCAGAGGTCGACCTTTATTGTTTATCGACTGTGTGAACTGGTATTGTTGTTACACAGCAGCAGGAAGACGTCTGTCTCAATGCAAACTGTAAAAGCGTGCACTTGCATAACGATTACTGGATGCTGTTGAACGTAATCGGCAGAATAATAAATGTTTTATATGTGACGAGACGTGACGGCATATCATCTCTCTGCAGCACTCCTCTCCGCCGTACTTCCCTTCTCACTTTTGACTTTTCAGGCTAACAGAACGCAAAGGTCTGTTTCTGCCTCAATCTGTCAGTAAGGGCGCACTCACACTGTCAAAACAGGTTTTTCAGCTAAAGCCTAGTGCGTTTGACCAGTGTGAGTGCAACCGCTCCGTGCATAACTGCGGCACGCTGGCCGTCCACGGCCCGTCTGAGAGAGGTGGGCTTTTGTAAAGCGCGTTTGCACATGTACGAACACGAGCGTGCGCACGAGTACGAGCACGAGGCCTACGGCGGTTCTGAGGTCATTTCCTGTGCGCCTGTTGGGACGTAGAAAAAAGAAGGAGGGACCATGCGCGGACATTTCAAACAATGGCGGTGAAAGGTTCACGTTGGTGTGATGCGGAGGTGGAGTGTTTACTGCAGATTTGGTCGATGAAAAGATTCAAAAACAGTCGACAAGACGCACAAAAACTCAGAGGTCTACGGAAAGATCTGGAAACAAAGCCACGCATCGCCATGACGTCATCAATGCGTGTGACGTGTTACGGCGTGATGACGTATAGGCAGCAAGAAGCATTCTCCGAGGCCCAGGTAGTGTGAGTACAAACGGGCCTGGAGGGGGGGACAAGGACCCTAAAGCACGGGGCACGGGACGGACGCACAGTGGGAGTGCGGCCTTAGTTTGTGTTATTGTGAGAAATCCTACAAAGTCACATAACAACACAAAGTACTTCATAAATCCCCACTTTAAAAAATAAAAAACGATCTAATTCAGACAGAAAAAGGCAACAAAATGAAGCTTTTTGATACGAGGGATTAACTGAGATTAGCTGAGGTGTGTGTTTAACAACAGAAGGTGCTTTTTCATCCTCACAAACGGGAAGACGGACAGATGGAGGGAGCGACGAAGCGTGAGTGGAAGTGAGAAGGTAGAAGATTAACATACCGTAGGAAACAGGGCTCAGTCCATCTGTCCATCCGTCGGTCTCACACTGAGGTTTAAAACACACACACACACACACACACACACACACACACACACACTTCCCGTGTCTTTCTAGCCGTGTCTTTCTTTCCTACAACTTTATTTTCTTATGTTTGTAATTTCCTGTGTAGCAGTGACTCACTGTAGAAGCACATCAGGGCTTTGACTCCCAAGGCGCACGGAGAAGGGGACAGTCTGAACCAACGTGTTTTGTCTTGTGGCCTTGGTGGCGGGGGACCGGTGACTCACCTCCATGAATAGCGTGCATCAGGGTCTTCCGCCGCCTCACGTCATCTGCTGTGAATCACGCTTTTCATCTTCTCAGAATTCCTTTGTTTGTGTTCAACGTTCAAATGCACCCACCTGAAAGTTCGAGGACCCTCGGAGACGCTGATGTGAGCAGTGAGAGCGTCATGAGCATGAGTGGAGGTGATGTTGATGGATGAGTCAGGACTCTTTCTGGTAAACAGGCAGCATCTGGAAATGGATTTGACATTGAAGAGCAGAGTTGGATGTTCATGGATGTGCCTTTCTCTCTGTGGTCATTTTACATCTATTTCTATTCATTTTGCGTGTCTTTGTCGTCATTTTCTGTCTCTACATGGGCGTTTTGCGTCTATTTCTAGTCATTTAGCGTCTCTTTGTGGTCGTTTTGTGACTTATTCAGTCACTTAGCGTCTCTTCGTGGTCGTTTTGCGGCTATTTTCAGTGATTTGGCGTCTCTTCGTGGTCGTTTTGCGGCTATTTTCAGTCATTTGGCGTCTCTTCGTGGTCGTTTTGTGTCTATTTTCAGTCATTTGATGTCTCTTCCATCTATTTTCAGTCACTTAGCGTCTCTTGGTGGTCGTTTTGTGTCTATTTTCAGTCATTTGGCGTCTCTTTGTGGTCGTTTTGTGTCTATATTCAGTCATTTGGCGTCTCTTCGTCATCGTTTTGTGTCTTTTTTCAGTCATTTTCTGTCTCTTCGTGGTCGTTTTGTGTCTTTTTTCAGTCATTTTCTGTCTCTTCGTGGTCGCTTTGCATCTATTTCCAGTCATTTGGCGTCTCTGCATTGTTGTTTTGCGACTATTTCCAGTCATTTGGCGTCTCTTCGTGGTCGTTTTGTGTTTTTTTTTCAGTGACATTTTATCGGCCCTTTGGCCTGATCCCGGTTCATCAGTCCGTCCATGTGTCCCCCAAGATGTGTCAGTCTAACACACCTCTACAGTTCTTCTGCTGTGTTTAAGACAAAAGAGAAAACTGCAGGAAGGATATGAAAAGTCTCTTCAGCGGGTCACAAACTAATTGTCTCTTTGTCTTTTTGTTGTCTCTCTCTCCCGTAGGTGAGCTTGTCGCACCACCCTCAGCTCTACGCAGCGTCTCCCCCTCCCACCTAATCCCGTCATCCTCTGCCTCGCCCTTTTCCCTCCCGCTTCTTGTGGGAACCACACGCCGCCATGTCTTTCTTGGCCTCTCCCGCCCCCTTCCTCCTCCTCCTCTTCGTCCTCCTCCTCCCGCTGCCTCCCTGCCAGCCAGAGTCCCAGCGCAGCGACCCCAGCAGCGTCCCGGAGTCCCGGGGGGTCTCTCCCTCCATGTTCCCCTCTTCCTTCCCGCCGTCCATGTCTTACGTTAACAGCACAGAGCCGACCAAAAGAGACAAGTGCGAGGAGGCGACGGTGTGCAGGCCCGGCATCCTTCTGCCCGTCTGGAAGCCCAACCAGCCCGGCCTCGGCGAGCAGGTGGCCAGAGCCGTGGTCTACTTTGCGTCACTCATGTACATGTTCCTGGGCGTGTCCATCATCGCAGACCGCTTCATGGCGTCCATAGAGGTCATCACGTCGCAGGTGAGAACGAGTGAATGGGGGAATACGTGGGAAGGAAGTAGGGTTGTCAAAAGTATCGATACGTTTCTACCGAAGCTGCACAGAAGAAGCAGCATTGTGCAGGTTGCTGATTGTTATTTTTTGTTGTTGATGATTATTTCACGCATGATTTCACTCTTTCAGGGGTTTTCGGCTCCACTTGTCTGCGGAGACAAGGGTGCATTTAATAAGCCACGCCGCCCTGTCAGCTCTCACACGTCTCCACGGTTGATTCACATGGTTTTGCAAATGGACAGAAAACACGCTGACCACGCAACAAACAACTTGAAATAGCCTTACTTCATATGAATCCATTTGCGATGCGGCGCATGCATGTTTAATCACTCATTAGCGCTTGTTTGGCTCGAGGTCAGTGAGTGCGTTTGATGTCCACTGAGGAAGGGAAGCTGCCAGTGAATGTGTTTGCATCATCACATCGTCGTCTCTTTACTGCGAGCCCGGCCCGCTCGCTTCCCTTAATTGAGATTAATATAGATTTCCCTCTCCGTCCATGTATCCTCCGTAATAGTTTGGATGACCTTCGGCTGTTTTCAGAGACAGAGCGGTGTGTTTACCCAAGAGGATGATGTTCGTAAAGTGTGTTTATCTGGACTGTGTGTGTCTCGTCTATCACTGTCAGTATACTGTACAGTTAGTGGGGTTTGTGTGTCAAGTCAAGTATTGTTAGAGAAAGAGAGGAAGGGTCTCGGGAGGTTTGAGTGGAGGCTGATGTCGAGGAGACGTGAAGGTCAGCTGGAGGGAGAAAAGAGGACAAGAAGGAGAGAGGAAGGACACATTATGAGGACAGTACGTTTTATTAAAGCTGCAGGAAGCGTTGTAACGTCGCCACGTGTCCGTGGTAGTGACGGGACGCCGGTTCACTGACCCTCTGCACATGAGGTAACAGTTATTCGCTATGTGTGTCGCTTGAAAATGACATATTTCAAATTTCATGTGTAGAAGACACCATGTTAGATAAACCTAATTCCAATAAATGTGTTTTTAAAGATAAATAATACAAATAAGCAACATTTATTTTTAAATAAATGTTCCAAAAGTAGTAGGATGGAGCACTTTATTCCACACTAATACAAATCTTCATTCATTCATCTTTAACCGCTTGTCCCTGTCGGGGTCGTGGGGGGGCTGGAGCCGATCTCAGCTGACATCAGGCGTGAGGCGGGGTCCACCCTGGACAGGACGCCAGTCTATCACAGGACACATAGAGACGAACAGAGACAGACAACCATTCACACCTACGGGTGATTTAGAGTCATCAATGAACCGAACACCTGCACGTCTTTGGACTGTGGGAGGAAACCGGAGAACCCGGAGAAAACCCACGCAGACACGGGGACAACATGCAAACTCCACACAGAAGGGCCCAGCTGGGATTTGAACGAGGGACCTTCTCGCTGTGAGGCGACAGTGCTAACCACCACATCACCGTGTCGCCAATACAAACCTTCAATACTTCAATTACATAAATAAATCGGCGCGCTCTACCTCTGAGCCACAGCCGCCCCCTAGATCTAGAGATTGGTCAAACGGGTCGGAGGCAACGCTCGCTGGCATTACGCTCACCAGACGCTGGAAGCTTTGTGCAGCTCGAAGCGTCTGCGCGGACCTAAAACGAACAAGCGTTTTCATCTAAAGTCTGAGACTAAATATAAAATAGCTGCATAAATGAACACTGAACCAAAGCCGCTATCTTTTCTCCACTTTTAGCTGATTATTCAAGTTAAAGAACCTTAAAAAACCGTCTGCTGCTGACGCTCAGAGGTGGTAGAGGTAGAACTGAAAGGGTTAATAGAGGAGGGCTCATCCATCCTTTTCAGGGTCAATGTAAATGAAGGTCCTATTGTGTATCCCATAATCCATCACTGTGGCACCTCAGCACCTTCTGGCAGACGCTTGGTTTGTCCTCAGTGTGTGTGTGAGTGTGTATCTGTGTGTGTATATACAGTAAATACAGTGAACTAGTCCTTGTGTCCTCAAGGAAGATGCTGGAATCAAATGATCATCGTTAAAACAAGGAAGTAAATGTTGTTCCTCAGCCTCAGAGAGCAGGCGGACCCCAGTGTGTGAACGCGTGCTGTTACTGGAGGAGACTGTGACCCAATCAGTCCAGCAGAGAAGGAAGACGACTGTGAGATGAGCCTTTAATATCATTATCATTGTTATTGCATTACAACAAAAGTATGTTCTTTAAAAAACAGCTACAGAACAATTAAAACCAGTTGGTCACCTACAGATGACCAGGAGGCGTCCTGATCAGATCAGATGTTTAACCACCGCAACCGGCGGCTTTTCCAGTTCCTCACCCTATCTCTCTACGGAGGAAACTCATTTCCCGTAGTTTTGTGGTGTTTTGCATCTATTTTTAGTCATTTTGCATCTTTTTGTGGTGGTTTTGCGTCTGTTTTTAGTCATTTTGCATCTTTTTGTGGTGGTTTTGCATCTATTTTTAGTCATTTTGCATCTTTTTGTGGTGGTTTTGCATCTATTTTTAGTCATTTAGCATATTTTTGTGGTGGTTTTGCATCTGTTTTTAGTGTTTTTGCATCTTTTTGTGGTGGTTTTGCATCTATTTTTAGTAATTTTGCATCTTTTTGTGGTGGTTTTGCATCAATTTTTAGTCATTTTGCATCTTTTTGTGGTGGTTTTGCATCTATTTTTAGTCATTTTGCATCTTTTTGTGCTGGTTTTGCATCTATTTTTAGTCATTTTGCATCTTTTTGTGGTGGTTTTGCGTCTGTTTTAAGTCATTTTGCATCTTTTTGTGGTGGTTTTGCATCTATTTTTAGTCATTTTGCATCTTTTTGTGGTGGTTTTGCATCTATTTTTAGTCATTTTGCATCTTTTTGTGGTGGTTTTGCATCTACTTTTAGTCATTTTGTATCTTTTTGTGGTGGTTTTGCATCTATTTTTAATCATTTTGCATCTTTTTGTGGTGGTTTTGCATCTATTTTTAGTCGTTTTGCATCTTTTGTGGTGGTTTTGCATCTATTTTTAGTCATTTTGCATCTTTTTGTGGTGGTTTTTCGTCTATTTTTAGTCATTTCACGTGTCTTTGTCATCATTTTTTGTCTCTGTCTTTGTCTCTACTTTAGCAACTTGCATTACAACAGAATTTGGTGCTTTAAAAAACAGCTACAGAACAATTAAAACCAGTTAAAAATGGGGTACAAAACACTAGAATACAACCATAAATAAGCTATATACATGGGGAAATAGGGGAATGGAGTGATTCAGAACTCAGCTGCCGGGGTTTGAACCCACGCAAAACCCCGGCAGCACGTCACTCCCATTCTCCAACAGCTCCACTGGTTGCGAGTAAAGTCACGCATCGCCTGCAAGATCCTCCTGCTCACCTGTAAATGTCTCCATGGACTCCCACCGCAACACCTCACAGATCTCCTCCACCCCATCACTCAGTCACGCTCGCTGCGGTCCTCTGACAAGGACCTGCTGCCTCCCCGCCCCCCGCACCAGGTTACGGACTTTTGGGGACGGGGCTTTCTCTGTCAACGCTCCCACACTCTGGAACAGCCGACCACTCCATGTCCGCTCTGCCCCGTCCCTGCATGTGTTCATAAAGCACCTTAACCCCCCCACCCCCCATCCCCAATTGTTAAGCAAACTTTGTGTGTGTGTGTGTGTGTGTGTGTGTGTGTGTGTGTGTGTGTGTGTGTGCGCCAACAGGAGAAGGAGGTGACCATCACCATGCCTAACGGGGAAACATCAGTGGCGACGGTTCGAATATGGAACGAAACGGTGTCCAATCTGACCCTCATGGCTCTGGGCTCCAGCGCTCCGGAAATCCTGCTGTCTGTCATAGAGGTACACACACAAACACACACACACACACACACACACACACACACACACCATGTCACCATCAGTGTCGGCCTCTTCCTTCCTATAAACCTCACACACACACACACACCATGTCACCATCAGTGTCGGCCTCTTCCTTCCTGTAAACCTCACACACACACACACACACACACACACACACACACACACACACACACACACACACACAAACACACCATGTCATCATCAGTGTCGGCCTCTTCCTTCCTGTAAACCTCACACACACACACACACACACTTTATCGCTGCAGGTGTGCGGCCATGAGTTCAATGCCGGTGAGTTGGGACCAGGAACCATCGTGGGCAGCGCCGCCTTTAACATGTTTGTGATCATCGGCATCTGCGTGTGGACGATCCCCACCGGCGAGACCCGTAAGATCAAACACCTCCGGGTGTTCTTCATCACCGCCTTCTGGAGCATCTTCGCCTACATCTGGCTCTACCTCATCCTGTCCGTCATGTCGCCGGGCGTCGTGGATGTGAGACTTTATTAATCCTGCGTTCATTTCTTTTATTCTTCTCCAGGTTTCAGATTGAATCTATAAATCCCTGTGTGTGCTTCAGGTGTGGGAGGCTCTGGTGACCCTGCTGTACTTCCCCGTGTGCGTCATCCTGGCTTGGATCGCAGACCGCCGCCTGCTCTTCTACAAGTACATGGGCAAGCGCTACCGTGCCGACAAGCGCCACGGCATCGTCGTGGAGACCGAGGGAGACCTGACGCCCAACAAGGGCGGGATGGAGATGATCATAGACGGCAAGTTCCCGCCGCGAGGGGGCGCCGTGGTGCCCGCCGAAAACTGCGGGGGCGGAACTCAGGACGGCGCTGCGGCCAACAACATCGGGGCAGGGGGCAACCTGCCCAACTCCAACAGCGCGATGGTCAACGTAGAGAGCAGCAAGGAGCTGGACGAGAGCCGCAAAGAGGTGAGGGACACAAATGTCTGGAGTTTAGTCGCCTATACGCTCAGCTCGTCTTTAGTTTCAGTTGCCGCGGAACAAGATCCAGTGTTGTGAAGACACGGAAGACTAGAAAGAGTGCGTCAGGTGGAAAAATCAGTTTGAGATGTGGGAACTGTATAATTGTAATGAACAGCTGATTTATAATGAGTGACGTTCATAAGATGGGTGCTTTATAAAATAGAAAATCTTTATGGTCACTGTACAAAAACAACCAGATAAGGGAGCCGACCTCGCGTAATGATGCTATAGAATCAATAAATAAGGTGGAAAATACTAAATATACCAAATATACAAAGTATAAAAAGGTACGGTAACAGTAAAACTGAGTTCATTGCGAACAAAGGGCCACATTTCCACTTGTCTCTGTTCAGACCGTGAACATCCATGCGTCCGTTTTCATGTGCTTATCTGAGGCCGGCTGCTCTCCCAGAAACATATCCCAGCTCCTCCTGAAGAACCCTGAGGTGTTCAGACAGAGATACGCAGTTTCATCCCTCCAGCGTGTTCGGCCTCCACCTACGGATGACCACGAGGCGTCCTGATCAGATGTTTAACCACCGGCGGCTTTTCCAGTTCCTCACCCTATCTCTCTACGGAGGAAACTCATTTCCCGCAGTTTTGTGGTGGTTTTGCATCTATTTTTAGACATTTTGCATCTTTTTGTGGTGGTTTTGCATCTATTTTTAGACATTTTGCATCTTTTTGTGGTGGTTTTGCATCTATTTTTAGTCATTTTGCATCTTTTTGTGGTGGTTTTGCATCTATTTTTAGTCATTTTACGTCTTTTTGTGGTGGTTTTACATCTATTTAGTCATTTTGCATCTCTTCGTGGTCGTTTTGCACCCCTATAATCATTTTTGTCTTTTTGTGAACATTTTGTGGGCCCCTGACTTCATGGCGGAGATATCAGCAGGAACAATAAACTAACTCACAAATCCTGAAATCAATTCAGATTCAACACGTTCATCCGTTCCTGCTTTCAAGTTCTCAGCTCAAATAAAAAAAGTGCTCCTCCTTCCAAACCACAGAACACGTTGGCGTAAATGTTTCTAACTAAATTCTTCTGAAAAAGGTCAAAGTGGAAACTAAAACGTGCTAAAACTTGTTACTTTTTATTGACTGACCATCTGCGAGTTGTTGAAAAGATCAATCTTCTGCTGAGTCAGTGGTTCATTTGATTTATTTCTTACGGGATGAAATGTTCTTTCTCTTTTCCAGTTGGCACTCGGCGTCTTTTGGAAACATTTTCTTGAGCTTATAAAGTCGCAGAATGTTTTTCAACCCACACGTGAAACTGAGCCATCGTTGGACAGACACATACAAGAATTAGAGCTTATTAGATAAGAGGAAGTGCGTCTTGGAAGTTGAGCTGGAAGCAATATTCCTCCCAGCTACAGAGTCTGTATGACCAGCCGTGTGTGTCCGCGTGTGTGTGTGCGTGTGTGTGCGCTTTACACATTTGAATCACGAGTGTGTGTGCTGTCGTTTCTCCTCCAGGTGATTCGTATCCTGAAGGAGCTGAAGCAGAAATATCCTGACAAAGAGCTGGACCAGCTGGTGGAACTGGCCAACTACTACGCACTGCTGCACCAACAGAAGAGCAGAGCCTTCTACCGCATACAGGTAACACACACACACACACACACACATTATTCATAAATAGCCCCTGAAGCGAACACTCAAGGTGGATGTGACCTCTGAAAGGACACAAAGTAGTTCAAGGACTTCTTGTTGGAGTCTGAATGTCTGCGGCACACTTCAGATTCAGAGCTCGTGATGAAACTGCAGATGGTTCATGATTCAAGATCCAAGAAGCTTTATTTATCCCGAGGGAAATTACTGAGCAACAGTTTCAATACAGAGGTGGGAACGGATCAGAGTGACAAGAACACACGGTTGCGTTAGAGTCCGGGTTGTCCTCGTGGAGCCACATCTCCGTGAAACACAGCACACGGCTCACACGATACATCCACTGAGTCCTCACCAGGCTCGCCAGCTCGTCCATCTTATTAGCCAGCGACCTCACGTTCCCCATGGTGATGGAAGGGAGAGATGGTTTGTATCTCCTCTTCTTTTCCCTGTGTTAACGTCCAGCCCCTGTACTTTCTCCTCAGTTCTGTGGGGATTTGGACTTGTACTTATAAAGCGCCTTTCTAGTCTTCTGACTACTCAAGTCACTTTCACAGTGTTTGTCACATTCACCCAGTCACACTGATGGCGGTGGACATCTATATACCATCTAATCTAACCATTCACACCACATTTACACACCCACGGGGAGAAATTCGGGGTTCAGTGTCTTGCCCAAGGACACTTCGACATGTGGACCAGGGGAGGTGGGGATCGAACTGCCAATCTCTCGAATGGAGGACGACCCACCACTGAGCCAAAGTCGCCTCTCCCGCATCAGCGCCCGTTGGTGTTAGCGACAACAGCTGTTCACGGATGTAAACAATGGAGCCGCCACATTGTCGTGTCCAGTTGGAGACGCGGTCGGCATAAATAGTCCCAAGAATGAGACACAAGGACAAAAAATGTGTAAGCAGGTTAACGAACATAGTTGGCTAAGGTTAGCACGACGACTTACAGGAAAAAGCACCAATAAAAAGACAGTAAATGAGATAAAATAGCTAAAAAGTGCGGAAAGGAGAGAGAGCAACTGTTGCTGGCTGAAGAGTTCTTGAATGAATAGTGTTGCAGGCACCTTCAATAGTGAATGCACGCAGTGTGGCGTCAGTAGTTCTACTTAAATCAAGGGTCTGGATGCTTCCTCCATCACCTGTGACACGTTACACTTCAATCTATTTCTTCATGTGAACGTTTTTTTTTTTAAAAAGGCAACAAATGTGAAGGAACTGAGGTGTGTTGTGTCTTCTAACGCCTCCTCCTCTCTGTCTCGGTCTCCATTAAGGCGACCCGTATGATGATCGGAGCCGGAAACGTCCTGAAGAAGCACGCCGCGGACAACGCACGCCGCACAGCCCTGACCGACGAGGAGGCCCCCGAAGAAGAAGACCAGGGGCTGTGCAGCCGCATCTCCTTCGAGAGCGCCCACAGTCAGTGCATGGAGAACTGCGGCATCCTGACGCTGGCTGTAGTCTGCCACGGTACAAACCTGTTTATATCCATTCATTCATTTTTTACTTATGTGACCACAACGATCCGTTTCTTTAAGTCGTGACGTACCATTTCCAGGGTCCAAGCCTCGTATTCCTAGAACGCCACAGTCATTTGAACAGATCTGCGTCGCTTCGCCTCTTTCCATCGATGAAAAAGTGTCTCACTGAGGAAAGAAGTGATCGTAACAAAGGTTTCACGTGTTCCACCGTTGTTTTTACGAGTATTTGGAGCAAGAAATTTTATTTTGAAAGGGTGTCACGGCCGAAGTCCAGCAGATTTTACTGAAACAGAGGGAGGACTTTCTTCCAAAATGCACCAAATTTACAGATAACTTTAGTCTTTTCTGATCGCATTAGCTAAGTTAATTAAACTATACTTTGGTACGTACATCGCAAGTCCCCTTAAAGTAAAAGTTCTCTATTTAATTGAAGCGTAGTTTAATCTACAACAAGTATTCTACATGTATAGTAAAGTAATGTGTTAATGTGTATTTAAACAGTCGTCTTTACTGAACTGCAGAGTTTATCTACAGTCTGTTAGAAATGAGAAACTCACTTTTTTATTTATCGGGATGTAAAAATCCGACGGGGTTTCGTAAAGTGCAGAACGACGTCTTCATCTAAACATTAGATCTTAGAAGCGTCCGATACATTTAAAGGGTTTATTCTGTGTTACCGCTGCTGCTCAGGGGGTCTGGGCGAGAACACCTTCTACGTGGACTACAGGACGGAGGACGGTTCAGCCAACGCCGGGTCGGATTACGAGTACAGCGAAGGAACGCTGGTGTTCAAACCCGGAGAGACTCGCAGAGAGATTAAGGTGAGTGAAGGGAAGAGAGGAGACGCTTGGACGCGGTGGGGGTTAAGATGAGCATTTCAACACTGGCCACGATGGACAAGTGGTTACGGTGCTCTAACTGACAATGACTTAGTACTTTTCTGATATTTCAATACAATTAAACAGCTTCTGTTGGAGTAAAACAGCCACCATGACTCAGAGAAACTATATTTATATCAGACTTATGTTAGGAATGTTATGATAAAGTCCCAGATCTTTTCTTATACTTTATTTAACCTGTATTTATAGAGGTAATCTCATTTAAACGCAGAGTCTCCTTCTCAAGAGACACCTGATTAACATACAGCAGCAAAAACAACACACAGTTGCATAGAACGGGACATTCACACGACGAGAAACAACATTAAAGTGACGAGTGCAAAGTGTCATGACAACAGTTTAAAACTACCTAGAAAAACAAGGGCAGACCCCCACAGATGATCTCTCCATTCATTCATTCATTTATCTTCAGCCTCTTGTCCCTGTCGGGGTCGCGGGGGGGGGCTGGAGCCGATCCCAGCTGACATCGGGCGTGAGGCGGGGTACACCCTGGACAGGACGCCAGTCTATCACAGGACACATAGAGACGAACAGAGACAGACAACCATTCACACCTACGGGTGATTTAGAGTCATCAATGAACCGAACACCTGCACGTCTTTGGACTGTGGGAGGAAACCGGAGAACCCGGAGAGAACCCATGCAGGGCCCCAGTCGGGATTCAACGTTAAAATCCTCCAGAGGAACCACGCTGTGAAGTAGTTCCTGCTGCGGTTTGTTCCAGGTTAACGGGGCGGAGAGAGTCAAGAAGTCCTGGGAGCGTAGGCTACGGCAATACTGTTTATGTGACACGAACGTGGAGAAGTAAGAGGGCAACAGACCAAGGAGGGATTTGTAAATGAAGTGGTACCAGTGCAAAACTCTGCACATGGATAATGAAGTGTTTCCTGCAGACACTCATTATTATACCTCTCTCCGGCCCTTCGGCAAAAAACTGCCTTCTGCTACAGCCAAATACTTCAAAGAGACCCTGCTGCCTTTTTTCTGTACCCCAGTACCTCCTGTGTTTTCATGCATAGTTGAGTGTCTTGGCCTTGATTTTTGGCTGCAACTCTTCCATGAAGACCACTTCTGTCCATACTCCTCAGGACAGTAGATGGGTGGACCTGGGTCCCACTGGTTTCTGTCCAGACTCCTTTAGGACAGTAGATGGGTGGACCTGGGTCCCACTGGTTTCTGTCCAGACTCCTCAGGACAGTAGCTGGGTGGACCTGGGTCCCACTGGTTTCTGTCCAGACTCCTCAGGACAGTAGATGGGTGGACCTGGGTCCCACTGGTTTCTGTCCAGACTCCTCAGGACAGTAGATGGGTGGACCTGGGTCCCACTGGTTTCTGTCCAGACTCCTTTAGGACAGTAGATGGGTGGACCTGGGTCCCACTGGTTTCTGTCCAGACTCCTCAGGACAGTAGATGGGTGGACCTGGGTCCCACTGGTTTCTGTCCAGACTCCTCGGGACAGTAGATGGGTGGACCTGGGTCCCACTGGTTTCTGTCCAGACTCCTCAGGACAGTAGATGAGTGGACCTGGGTCCCACTGGTTTCTGTCCAGACTCCTTTAGGACAGTAGATGGGTGGACCTGGGTCCCACTGGTTTCTGTTCAGACTCCTCAGGACAGTAGATGAGTGGACCTGGGTCCCACTGGTTTCTGTCCAGACTCCTTTAGGACAGTAGATGGGTGGACCTGGGTCCCACTGGTTTCTGTCCAGACTCCTTTAGGACAGTAGATGGGTGGACCTGGGTCCCACTGGTTTCTGTTCAGACTCCCCTCAGTAGCCTAAAACTTTTGCACAGTACATGTTGTATATATTTGAAACACAACAGCTTCAAAAGCTTTTTAACACAGTAGTTCAAGTACCTCAGGATCATGTTCACGAGCGGGGGCGGAGCTGCAGTCGCTCTACCGCACCGTTGTGATGAAAAGAGAGCTGAGGAAGACAAAGCTCTGGATCTACCGGTCAATCTTGGTTCCTACCCTCACCTGTGGTCATGAAAGCTGGGTCAGGACCCAAAGAACCAGGTCACGGGTACAAGCGGCCGAAATGGGTTTGGCCCGACACCGGATAAGAGGCTGAAGATGAGAGATGAGAGAGATTTATTCACCGCAGATAAACATGTCACCTGATCAACAAACGGTGAACATCGACCAATAAATCGGTGAAAAAAACATCAAGTACTTTTAACAATTCAGCACTTTTTCCTGCAACATTTGGTTTTAATATTTAACCTGGAAAGAAGACACAAAGTTAGATGATCGGTCCAAGAGAACGGCTTCAAACATTTCTTTTTTTTATCTTCTGCAATCTGAACTGAAGAGTATTCCTCATTAAAGTGCACTTTGCTTTGCGAATGAAAAGCCTATAGGATGATTGCACGAGGTAAAGCCGAGTGATCTCTCCTCCTCGCCGGATTCAAAGTTTGATGGAAGATCAAAAAGAAGCGTGAGGGCCGTGTGAGGGGAGAACGATTCACGGAAAAGAAGAAGAAGAGGAGGAGGAGGCCTGGACATTAAAGAAGCGTGCGGTGTAAATTGGCTCCTCTGCCTGCAGTGAATAGACGGAGAAACGCTCAGTGAGAACATTACAAAGGTCAGCGTCGTCTTCTTCATCGATCACAGCGGCAGAAATAAGCAGCAGAGAAACCAATTACACTTGAACTCCGCCGTGTGACTCTATCCTCGACTTATGAAGCAAAAAGAGATCAGGGTTGTCAGATCTCTTCTAACCCAGAGTCATAATCAGCATCTATAAAGAAATAAAAGGAGACAAGCTTTCATTTGAGTTACAGAATGAATCTAATTTGCAAGAGAGTGATGAAAAGCAAGATCATTCCAGTGCTGCCTGTTATTCAAGTCTAGAAATATTGACGCAAATGATGATGATTGAATGATCGCTTACTCCAGGTAGGAAATGAGTCCTTACCCCAAGTGAAGGAGTTCAAGTACCTCTGGGTCATGTTCACGAGTGAGGGGACGATGGAGCGTGAGTTTGGCGAGAGAATCGGAGCAGCGAGGACGGTGCTGCAGTCGCTCTACCGCACCGTTGTGACGATAAGAGAGCTGAGGAAGACAAAGCTCTGGATCTACCGGTCAATCTTCGTTCCTTCCCTCACCTGTGGTCATGAAAGCTGGGTCAGGACCCAAAGAATTAGGTCGCGGGTACAAGCGTCTGAAATGTGTTTCCTCAGGAGGGGGGCTGGAGTCTCCCTTAGAGAGAGGGGGAGAAGTTCAGCATCCGTGAGGAACTCGGAGTAGAGCCGCTGCTCCTTTGCGTTGAAAGGAGCCAGTTGAGGTGGTTCAGGATCATCTGGTAAGGATGAACCCTGGGCGCCTCCCTAGGGAGGTGTTCCAGGCACGTCCAGCTGGGAGGAGGCCTCGGGGAAGACCCAGGACCAGGTGGAGAGATTAGATCTCCACACTGGCCTGGGAACGCCTCGGGATCCCCCAGTTAGAGCTGGTTAATGTGGCCCGGGAAAGGGAAGTTTGGGGTCCCCTGCTAAAGCTGCTGCCCCCGCGACCCGACCCCGGATAAGAGGCTGAAGATGAGAT
Source organism: Echiichthys vipera (assembly GCF_963691815.1). Classification (NCBI taxonomy): domain Eukaryota; kingdom Metazoa; phylum Chordata; class Actinopteri; order Perciformes; family Trachinidae; genus Echiichthys; species Echiichthys vipera. The sequence goes on along the minus strand of NC_139830.1, from coordinate 3,374,191 downwards.
GAGATAAAGGTATTAGGTATTATTATTCTGGTTTTTAGGAACACATGTATGTGTATTGTCCCAGTTTGCTTTGTGCATTGCATGTTATGGTATGTGAGTCACTTTGATGACGGACAAAGTGTCCTGTGTGGCCGTCATATATAACTGAACTATGAAAGAGACAGTAGGGCCTTTAGCAGCTAAAGAGACGGAGGTGGTAGAGACTAAAAACAGCTGAAAGAGAGACTTCAATCCATGCGCTCAACACAAACATGACTCTTGATAAAGCATCATATCTGTCAGAATCGTTTCTGCCGCCAAAACATCCCTTATTTAAGGAACGACTGCCATCCTCACTTCATATGTTGAAGCGTGAACACACAGCAGGACGTGGTCTGACTCATTGGATTACGATGCCAGCCTGATCTGATTTGGGAGCGCCCCCCCTGTCAGCTGATACGCAGTGACGTGATTGGATGATGGATGTAACTGGAGCCTCTGCACAAACACCAGGACCAGGACTGATGTCAGTTCACTTTAAATCCTTGAGATTAAACTGCAGTTCACTTAATAATCACACAAGTCTGGGATCCAGTATCAGCTCCTGTAAAACACAACCACCTCCAGATCTCTGTATCTTGACTCAAAGGATTCTGCATGATGAATTGTGTATATACTGTATATTGTGCGTGTGTGCTATTTCTAAATGCACATTAAACTGCAAGTATTCATATCAGACACTTGCTACAGTCGCTGCTCGAAACACATGAGGTCATCTGTTAAACTGACGACAAACAGGCGTAAATAATTTAACACAGCTTCTCTTTTTGTCATTATAAGCACAAGACTCTCTGAAGGGTCCTGAGGTCGAAAACACTGGACCCTCTGCTTTGTTTTATTGCTTCTACAGTGTTGGATGAAGTATTAAGATAATTTACTGCACTAACAGTATTAATACCACACTGTGAAAATACTCCTGCATTCAAACCCTTAAGTCAAAGCATCTGAGGGCGCACTTACACTGTCCAACCGTACCGTGCCCGAACAGGTTTCACTGCTAAAGTCTGGTTCCTTTGAGTAGTGTGAGTGCAACCGCACCGCGCCTAGCTGCGGCGCGCTTGCCGTCCACAGCCCGTTTGGGAGAGGTGGGCTTTTGTAAAACACGTTTGCACATGTACGAGCACGAGCGTGCGCACGTGTACGAGCACGAGGCCTACGGCGGTTCTGAGGTCATTTTATGTGCGCCTGTTGGGACATAGAAAAAAGAAGGACGGGCCATGCGCAATAAAGGAAGGCGAAAACGCATACTTTGTTAACCATGCCGTCCGTCCCCCTCCCCCGTCCCCCCCCGCGGTGTCACCTAACTGCAGAGTGATCGGTGCATCAGAGTCCAGAACAGCACCAAAGTCTCCACTAAGACCAGAACCAGGGACACGTTTTTTCTCTAGGATGGAGGAGGATTTGTTTGGATTCTCCACAGCGTCTCCCCGTCTCTTCTTCTCTGTTGTTGGTGTATTTCTGTGGCAGTTACAGCGCCACCTCAGGGCCAGGCATGTGTACTACAGCGTTTTCAGCTGGTATCACTGGTTTCTTGAGTTGAGTCTGAGTGGACGGAAAACTTTTCAAGAACGGAGGGGAAAAAAGGTTGTTTTGGATCGTGTGGCCAGGGACTAAATACGGCTGGTGTGAAAGCGTTCTTAATTTATCGAGAAAGATGTGAAAATACTCTAATGCAGGTTCATTCTTAGGAGGCAGACCGTTAAATTAGCAAAAATAAACCGTTAAATAAAGGAATAAAAGGCAATAAAAGAAACAAATATATTTCAAGAAATCACACTTATAAACCATAACCAGCGATGCACTCAGCCATCGCAGATAGCCGATATATTCATCTAATCGCCCAAAATCACTGAGACTGGAGTAAAAAGTATAATATTTCCCTCTGAGATGTAGCCGAGAAGAAGCATTGACGGCATTTCCTTCACGCTGAACGACCTTCCGTGTCCCTCGCCGTCCCCAGGTCGGTATAATCGACGACGACATCTTCGAAGAGGACGAGCACTTCTTCGTGCGGCTGCTGAATCTGCGTGTCGGCGACGCGGAGGGGATGTTCGAGAGCGACGAGGTCGGCGCCCTCCCCAAAGGCCGCCTGGTCGAGCCCCTGGTCGCCACGGTGACCATCCTGGACGACGACCACGCCGGCATCTTCACGTTCAGCGAGCGCCTGGTGCGGGTGAGCGAGAGCGTGGGCACCATGGAGGTGACGGTGGTGCGCAACTCCGGCGCCCGCGGCACGGTCATCCTGCCGTACCACACCGAGTCGGGCACCGCCAAGGCCGGGGAGGACTTTGAGGATGCCAGAGGGGAGCTGGAGTTCACCAACGACCAGACCACGTGAGTCACACTTACAAAGACACACAATAACACAAACTAACCCACCAGTCAAGGCGTTCTGTGAGGTGCATCGCGTTATAAGGCGCTGGACTTCTTGTCCTCCATCACAAGATCCTCCCATACCTACCTCTCTAAATCTCTTTTCTTTCGTTTTCATCATCGTCTTTTCCAGCTCCTTCTTTTTTTTCTGACTTTCTTCCTCTGCTTCTTCTGAATTATTGATGCGTCCTCTCTGCATCCTGGCTCCTCCTGCTGGGATTTACTCAGCAGCTGGTCCTGATCAGACAACAGGAGGGAGGCTGCTGTGTGTGTGTGTGTGCGTGTGTGTGTGTGTGTGTGAGTGTGTGTGTGTGTGTGCGTGTGTGTGTGTGTGTGTGTGTGTGTGTGTGTGTGTGTGTGTGCGCATGTGAGTGTGTGTGTGTGCTCCTTTGCATACATTCGTCAGGTTGTGTTTTCGCATATGAACGATACCCAGAGAATTAGACCTCACATTGTTTCTATTTTACACATGTAACACACGCTCTCTCACTTACTGCACATACTCGTACGTACTGATACGTTTATTTAAGGCGAGGGGCGCCTGGGTAGAGTGTGCAGGAGGCAGGACAACACGCGGACTACACCACGGTGATGAATCCAGTTTTTGGAGCAGTTTTTCAAGCCTTTTATTATATAGGTCAGACAGGAAATGGGGTGAGAGAGAGGGGGAGACCTGCAGCAAAGGGCCGCATGTGTGAGTCGAATCCGCGGCCGCTGCCTCGAGGACCTTCAGCCTCTTTACACGGGGCGACTGCTCTCACCGCTGAGCCACCGGCCGCCCCCAGTTTGCAATTTAAACATAAACGACGGGGCCTCTCGCTGTTCGTTGAATTTGTCAGATGAAATTAGAGACGGTCCTCACCGACAGGAGTCCCTGAATCGTGTCATCTCTCCAGTTAGACATTCGGTTTGGACGATACATTAAGATCGCCAATATGTTCACCCAGGGAAGATCTTTTCTAACACAAATACAACTGTTTTGTTTCTCTCTTTAACCAAAACGCTTAATTGCCACGTTCATAATTTGGTCACAAGCAACCAAGTCTCTTGCTTGCGGTTTCAGCGTTGGTCCATACCGACAGAAGTCCCTGAATCCCGTCGTCTGTCCAGTTAGACGTTGTTGTTCAGAAGCTCGGTGGTGAGGGGGAGGGGCGTGAGAGTCGTAAACAGTCCCCCTCTTTCAGATTAGAGCGAGCAGCCAACTTAAACGCCCTTTTTCCCAGTTCAGCGCAGACTTTAGGGACAGTTAGAAGAAATACGTGCTCGGAGCAGAGACAATAACCTCCTATACCTTTATGAAGGATGTTCGTCCGTACAGGTGCAACTGATTCGGACGTTTGTCTTCTCACGTACAGCTCCTCTGGGTGATGTGTAGATGTGTGAAAGGGGCTTAAGTTTGTTTACAAAAAAGCACAAAATCCTCCCTTTGCCGTTAATCCTTTTGTGTCTGTCTTGTTCCTGTGCAGTCAGACTTTCCAGGTGAGGATCATCGACGATGAAGAATATGAAAAACATGAAAACTTCTTCATCGTGTTGGAGGAGCCGCGCTGGCTTAAGAGAGGGATCTCAGGTGGGTTCACACAGAAGGTTGTTTGTAGAGTCGGTGTAATCTGTGAAGAGGCCCTGCGAGTTCAAATGAATCCAAGTTTGTGTTTAGTTGTGTTGCGGTCTGCTGGTTTTCTCTTGTCTTTTGTTGTGTTTGTTGTGTTTGTAGCTGCTTCAGTGACCCACAGAGATCAATAAAACCCTTAGACACAAAGACTCCATTCGTCCGTTACCTGTCACGACAACAACACACGAATCCTTTTCTCCTTGTGATAAAGAAAGAGAGAGAGGAGTGTTGTAGTCTGAGTCACACAGCCGTCGCCGCGGTGTTATTAGCGCTTAAGATTAAAAGCAGCTGTCAGATAAAAGGATGAGAGGAGAGATTTGTGTTGTATGGTAAATACTACAGTTGAGGGAAGTTGCACTGGAACTCCAAATGTTAAATAAATAATTGGAGTTTGAAGTATTATTAGATGTTGCAGATTTACGTGTGCTGTAACGTCTTTCCCTCTTTCCCTCTCTGTCCTCTTTACAGCTCTGCTGCTGAACCAAGGTAAGATCATCTGGTTATTCCTCCTGCTTCAGGCTCAACATCTCAGCTTCATTTGATTTGTCAGGAAATCTGAGTCCAGCTGCAACTATGGATGGATTACTGAACTGGCATACCGGTCACAGGCCCAGGAGCCGTGACTCAAAGAAATGTTGCTGAAAAAAACAAACAAAACCACCACAAAGAGATATTGACTATGACTAAATGACTACGGGGATGTAAAACGACCACAAAGACACAAAAAAGGATGACAAGGGCTCAGTGGTTAGAGCAGTCGCCCCATGTAAAGAGGCTGAAGGGCCACAAGGCAGCGGCTGCAGCTCTGATCGAACCTGCGGCCCTTCAGCCCTTGCATGTCTCACTCTGATACAAGGGATTAAAAATAGATGCAAAATGACCACAGAGAGAAACAAAACGATATAGAAATGTTAAAAATACAACCACAAAAAGATGCAAAAGGATTAAAAATAGATGCAAAACCACCACAAAAAGATGCAAAATGACTAAAAATAGATGCAAAACCACCACAAAAAGATGCAAAATGACTAAAAACAGATGCAAAACCAGCACAAAAAGATGCAAAATGACTAAAAATAGATGCAAAACCACCACAAAAAGATGCAAAATGACTAAAAATTGATGCAAAACCACCACAAATAGATGCAAAACTACCATGAAAAGATGCAAAATGCCTGAGAAGCAAAACTGAGAAGCTGGAACAAGGAACTGTTTGATATTTCTGTTTGAAAAATCATGTATTTGATCATCTAACCACCTCAGCTGTTAAACTGAGGCCTATCTGTTAACATGGAACATGAGGTTTGACCCACATGGAAACATTAATAGTCCAGTCGTTCTGTTTAATACACTTCTGTAACAGTTCAGCACCTTCAATGGACCTGGACCCAATGTCTCCATGTATCTGTGTGACTGACTGAACTGCAGCCGGCAGCTAGTTTGTAATCACACGGGGAAAGAACAAGAACAAGTTGTTGTTGTTATTGTCTGAGTTCATTAGAATAAAACCAGAGGCTTTTATTCCTCATGAATCAGATTTAAGCTAAAGTGCAGACGGTTGCTGAATGAGGACCAATGATTTATTTGCATTTGCAGCTCAATCGAACAGACGCCCCGTTTGTTCCCGCTGTGGTTGTGTTTCTGCTCACGTCGTAACGACCTCGCTCACGTTTGCGGCGTGTCCCTCGGCTCTGCTGCTTTGGGGAGCGGTTGAGTATTTGAGCACGGCGGCGCCGGCCTCTGTGAGTCTGGGCGCAGCGAATAAATGCTTCCAAAATGAGCCGGCGCTTCACACTCTGCGGCTCGGCTGGTGCGCTGATGCAGATGGATCACCGTGTGTGTGTGTGTGTGTTTGTGTGTGTGGCCTTTCTTAGACAGCCAAGTGGAGCGGCTTCTAATCCTACCGTGGCTGTGCTTCATCACGTACATGTACTTTAATATTATGTTGCTTTTCAGGGCCGTGTGTGTGTGTGTGTGTGTGTGTGTGTGTGTGTGTGTGTGTGTGGGAGGCATAAAACCTGAGTTCTGGTCATATGGAAATGCTTGTATTTGATATAAAACTTAATTGTGCAGAGAAAAAGGAGTAAACATTGAGTCTGGGACGTGTTTATTGATCTTTGAAGCTGGTGCAGCCGATTCTTAATCACGTCCTCTCAGAGGTGAGAGGAGGAGCGCCTCGTCCCTGCAAACTGAGTTCGGATTAGTTTTTGAGCAGGAAGTCCTCTGAGCGCGATGCAAATCAAAATATAAGAATGTAAAAAACACCATTTTCTCCAAGCAGCTGCAGCCGAGTGTTGAATCTAAAGGAAACGAGATGCTGCAATAACAAACGCTGCAGTTTTTAGTGCCCAGGAAAGAAGGTTTTATTTCTCCAGCGTGCACGAGACACTGATATAATGTTTTTCTTTGTCTTTAAGTCTCAAAAACTTTCCAAAATTCAAAGAACCTCGTGCAGCGAAGCAGCTTTAGCCCTCAAAGCGTCGTTTAACGTTGTTTCCCTCCGGCCCCGACCTTCCCCCAAACACCTATTCCTGTATAGAACTCGGAGTAGAGCCGCTGCTCCGTTCCTACCCTCACCTGTGGTCATGAAAGTTTGGTCATGACCCAAAGAACCAGGTCGCGGGTACAAGCGTCTGAAATGTGTTTCCTCAGGAGGGGGGCTGGAGTCTCCCTTAGAGAGAGGGGGAGAAGTTCAGCATCCGTGAGGAACTCGGAGTAGAGCCGCTGCTCCTTTGCGTTGAAAGGAGCCAGTTGAGGTGGTTCAGGATCATCTGGTAAGGATGAACCCTGGGCGCCTCCCTAGGGAGGTGTTCCAGGCACGTCCAGCTGGGAGGAGGCCTCGGGGAAGACCCAGGACCAGGTGGAGAGATTAGATCTCCACACTGGCCTGGGAACGCCACAGGATCCCCCAGTTAGAGCTGGTTAATGTGGCCCGGGAAAGGGAAGTTTGGGGTCCCCTGCTAAAGCTGCTGCCCCCGAGACCGGTCCCCGGATAAGAGGCTGAAGATGGAGCCAAAAAAGTTCTAATCTCAGTTCTTGTTGCACCTTTGCTTCATCATGGACTATCACTGAAAATATGTTTCTAAAAATAGAGCGCATATGAAAATAGCACATTAACAAAACGTAGAACACACCAGTTTATGTGGGTTCAGGCTGCTGGATAAGCTAATCTGGTTCTGTATGCGGTGTGGGGGCTGCGTATCGATTGATGTCTTGGCTGCGCTGTGCAGAGACGAACACTGGTGATACAAAGAGGATACAGACGCTCTTTGGGTGTGGGATGCAGAGAAAATAGTAGCCTCTAAAGAGCCTGGCGGGACCGGCGCTAACCTCAAATGACTGACGATTAGAGGCATCCGGTGCTGAATTCAGAGGCCCGAGGATCAATGAAAAGCGGTCAGAGAGCAGGAGGCCCTGCAGCATCAGCAGCCTGATGCTCACATCTCTGCAGAGCCCAAACCCCCGGAGAAGTGGAGCCGTGTTTGAGCTTGTGTGTGTGTGTGTGTGTGTGTGTCTGAGGGTGTGTGTGTTTATGGCAGCTTGAAATAGTCTCAATGAATACTGCAGGGACGGTTGCCAAATGCTGCACTACTCCTACAGTCTTTTCATAATTAAACACGGGCTTTGAAGAGAGAGGAGAGAGGGTTATAATCTCTGCCTTCACACACACACTCTCCATATTCCCCTCCTCTCTCCCTGCTGAGCAGACGGGTAGAAGAAGGGGTTTTCGAGCTCTTTGTGGACCACCGCGCTGTTACAACCCTCTCTTTGGTAAAAGAAAAGAGACCTTTTTGAATCCCTGATTGGCTCAATTTCCCGGTTCTGTCTGTAAGTTCAACTCTGCTGGTGCTTCTGGAGCAGAGAGTGGATCAATAACACAACCTGAGCCTCATCCAGCATTAATCCCCTCCTCCTCTCATCTCTCTCTCTCTCAAACACTGTGTGCAAGTCCAGGAAGAAAGGCTCACGAGTCGATGGATATTATCAAGAGGTTAAGCTTTGTTTGAAGTGATAGTTAACTAAACTAGAAGAAGCCGTGGCGTGCAGCTTTTATCTCGGAGTCGAACGCACCACAACATTAATATTCTCTGTTTGTAGTAAGTTTCTCTTCCACGCGTGCAGGAGGTTGCCCGTGTCAGATGAGTCTCACTGGTTTAAACGAGGGGTGGCGCCCGGGTGCAGGAGGTAGGACATGATGTGGATTACACAGCGGTGACGGGATAGGGTCATAATTTCTCTGACAGTTTCAGTGTCAGCAGGTGTTGGAGCAGCGAGTTCACTACGCTAATAAATAAGCACAATAAACTCAATTAAAGACTTTTTCTTCCACTTGTTTTAATTATTATCATCATGAACGGTTCAGAGATAACACAAAAGACTGGACCCACTGCAGACACGGTAAAAGTACAAACAAAAGTTTAATAACAACTACAAACAAAACGTAAAACACTACAGGGAAACAGGTTAATAAAGAACGAGACGGACGAGGAAACAGGAACACGGGAAACTACGGAGAACCAAAATACAAAATACAAACAACGATTAAATATACTTATCGACGGGGAGCGTGAAAACCACAAACGAGAAAAGGAATGCCAACCGGGGGAATAGTTTAGATAGACAGATAGATAGATAACTTTATTTATCCCCGAGGGGAAATTAGGTCATCGTAGCAGGTGTACAGAGCAATCAGAAATACTAAAAATAAGATAAAACACAAAATATGAACAACAATGAAGGAATACAACGGTCCGGCGCTGCATGCCTGTCAGCTCTGGGTTTAAGTAGTACTTAGGTGATTTAGCGTAACAGGCTGCAGCTGGGGGGAGACACGCCTACTGGACCTAGACGACAACAAGAGGAAAACACACATGCAGGGAACAACAGACAGAGGGAGACAAACTCACACAAAAGGGAGAGAGGAGGGCACTGACAGAACCGACTCTTGACAATTATACTGAAAAAACAAACAAAAAACACCTGAATTAAAGTTTCTCTCTGTCACCGAACAAATCAAAATGTCATGAACAGTGCGGGGAATAACACAATGAATTGGACGAGGACACAGTGAACGGTTTAAACGGATATTTAAAAACACAGAAAACAAGAGATTCCAAACACAGGGGAAGATTCAAGATTCAAGAAGCCGAGGGAAATGATCGTGCAACAGTTTCAATACAAAGATGGGAAAGGATCAAAGTAACAATAAGTTAACATAAATCAAATCAAAATAAAGCTAACAATTAACTAAATGTGACAGAGTGCAACAGACATTGTGGTTAAACGCAGTTATATACAATATACAACAATACACAGCGTGCAGTTTAGCACTCTTTCTGGGAAAGAGACCAAACCAAACGAGACGAGACGGTCGAGGGTGGACAGGAACGGGATCACGGGAAACTATAACTAAAGGGAACAAAGAAATAAGTAAATGCGAAGAATCAAACAGACAAAGTTTTGCATTTTCGGCCACTTTGTGCTTTAATGAAAATCAAAATAGTCGGTGAGAGATAGTTGGTGTCGAAAATGTCAAAATCCTCTGATTCAGCTTCTTAAATATGAATATTTTCTTTCTTCCTCTTTGAAAGTAAACTGAAAATAGTTGAGTTGTGGACAAAACAAGACACTTTTCATAGTTTTCTGACAATTTGTAACTAACAACTGATCGACTCATGGAGATTTATTGACAATGAGAATAACCTGAGTTGTTGACACACCTGCTCTCTAATCTTTCTGTGTTGTTGTTGTTTTTCTGCTTCCTCACACACACACACACACACACACACACACACACACACACACACACACACACACACGTATGTCACCCTCTCATATCCCTCTCCCACGCTGTGCGAGAACACACTCCTGCACACACACACACACACACACACCCACGTATGTCACCCTCTCATGTCCCTCTCCCACGCTGTGTGAGAACACACTCCTGCACACACACACACACACACACACACACACACGTATGTCACCCTCTCAGGTCCCTCTCCCACGCTGTGTGAGAACACACTCCCGCACACACACACACAGACTCTCGTGTGTTGCAGGAGTGCGGCTCAATCTTATTCTTGACAGCGATGGAAAAACCTGTGACATGAACTTCAGGCTCACTGTTGGCGTCCTTTCTGTTTCCTTCACATGACCTCTGTGTCCCACAGAGGGCGCCGAGGGGCAGATGAGCGCCGAGGAGGAGGAGGCCCGGAGGATAGCTGAGATGGGGAAGCCCATCCTGGGGGAGCACAGCCGCCTGGAGGTCGTCATCGAGGAGTCGTATGAGTTTAAGGTGCACCGTTTATATCATTTATATCTTTGTGTGCATGTTTCCTCTGGGAGGGAACCGTGTCCTCGTGTTTTGTGCTATAAAAAGATGCCAGCCATGTTTTTATTTCAGTTATTCTAATGTCCTCAAGATAAATGTGCTTGTCACCAACGGTGACGGGGAAAACACGGAGGATTGGACCCAAATGCAGACACAAACTAAGGGGTCAGTTTTAACGTATTTGATGAACTTACTTAACAAAAAGGGGAAACAGAGAACAAAGGGAACACACGGAGAGGACGGGGAAAATGAGCACAGGAGGGAGGTACGCTGGGAGACAGGCGGGCAGGTAGGCAGGCAGGCTGGCAGGCAGGTCGACAGGGAGACGGGCAACTGGAGCAACAAAACACTAGGAACAGACACAGGTCGACAGGGAGACGGGCAACAGGAACAACAAAACACTAGGAACAGTCACAGGTCGACAGGGAAACGAGCAACAAAACACTAGGAACAGTCACAGGTCGACAGGGAGACGGGCAACTGGAGCAACAAAACACTAGGAACAGACACAGGTCGACAGGGAGACGGGCAACTGGAACAACAAAACACTAGGAACAGACACAGGTCGACAGGGAGACGGGCAACTGGAACAACAAAACACTAGGAACAGTCACAGGTCGACAGGGAAACGGGCAACTGGAACAACAAAACACTAGGAACAGTCACAGGTCGACAGGGAAACGGGCAACTGGAACAACAAAACACTAGGAACAGTCACAGGTCGACAGGGAGACGAGCAACTGGAACAACAAAACACTAGGAACAGTCACAGGTCGACAGGGAGACGAGCAACTGGAACAACAAAACACTAGGAACAGTCACAGGTCGACAGGGAAACGGGCAACTGGAACAACAAAACACTAGGAACAGTCACAGGTCGACAGGGAGACGAGCAACTGGAACAACAAAACACTAGGAACAGTCACAGGTCGACAGGGAGACGAGCAACTGGAACAACAAAACACTAGGAACAGTCACAGGTCGACAGGGAGACGGGCAACTGGAACAACAAAACACTAGGAACAGTCACAGGTCGACAGGGAGACGGGCAACAAAACACTAGGAACAGACACAGGTCGACAGGGAAACGGGCAACTGGAACAACAAAACACTAGGAACAGTCACAGGTCGACAGGGAGACGGGCAACTGGAACAACAAAACACTAGGAACAGACACAGGTCGACAGGGAAACAGAGATCCAAATAAAATCTCCGTGCGTGTGCGACCCGTACTCTGGGAACGACTGCTGTAGACCAGAGCACACTGCTTTCCTTCACCTCTACCTGTACATGTGACGTCTTTGTGTACAGACTATAAAACAAACTCACAGTCACATGACAACAGATCTAACAGCAGCTTTAATGTTTATTACATGACTTATGAAAAGAAAGGAGCTGACAAAGAAGGCTTCACACGGGATAAAATGGAATAACAGAGAAGCAGAGTGGCAGTACAGTGTGTGTGTATATATATATATATCTTTATATATTTATATATACTGTATATATAGGATGTAAATCCAAGATGCAGCCAAGAATCCGAGCAGGAACGTGCGCTCTTGTGGTCACTGAAAGGCTTATATAATCCCCCTTTTACTCTCTCTCACACACTAGTGAACCGGTCTCCTCGCGCTCTCAGCCAGCCGCTCTAATACGGGTCTGAATTATTGAAAGTGCACGAGTTGCCCTCGATGCAGCAGACATCTCGAGCGCTGCTGCTGCGTCCCCCCGGTGCACCAGGAGCAAAACCGGAGGAAGCGGACCGCGAGCACTCCTGATATTTGAAGCGTGCGTTGGGCTCGGGTGTATTTAAAGCAAATAAGAGCAGCCACCACATTAGCTAATACTCACCGCCTACAAATTCAAGCTATAAAGTGAATTTAGTGGTCTGAGCTCACACAGAGGGATCCGTCGGTTTTAATTGCTCTTAAGAAAATGAAAACGATGGATTCTTAATCAAGCAAAGTTCCCTCACGTGCTGTTTTATCAGAAGCACTGAGGGTGAAGCATCGTTTGTGTTTTACGCCTTTGACTCCGTTTGAAATGCACAGATTCAATTATTTAAATATGGACGTGTACCATCACTCCGATCGTCATCAGCTCTCATGCGTGTAACTGAAGCAGCAAGAGTCATCTTTTGTCTCGATAAGCAGTGGAAGCTGGTCGCTGACAGCAGATTAAAGGGATCTGATTTTGTAATGTGTGGTCGTATGAGGTGTTTATCCATAATCAGTGTTGTACCTACAGGAGTTGACGCTCAGCACGCCGCCAGTTTACAGCAGCAGACAGGAGTGATGCTGTGGACGCAGGCAGCGGCTAAAAAAATCACTTTAAGTGTGCGCTATATTGTGTTCTTCTCATCTTCAGCCTCTTATCCTCTCGATCTACCTGTCAATCTTGGTTCCTACCCTCACCTGTGGTCATGAAAGCTGGGTCAGGACCCAAAGAACCAGGTCGCGGGTACAAGTGGCACAAATGTGTTTCCTCAGGAGGGGGTCTGGAGTCTCCCTTAGAGAGAGGGGGAGAAGTTCAGCATCTGTGAGGAACTCGGAGTAGAGCCGCTGCTCCTTCGTGTTGAAAGGAGCCAGTTGAGGTGGTTCAGGATCATCTGGTAAGGATGAACCCTGGGCGCCTCCCTAGGGAGGTGTTCCAGGCACGTCCAGCTGGGAGGAGGCCTCGGGGAAGACCCAGGACCAGGTGGAGAGATTAGATCTCCACACTGGCCTGGGAACGCCTCAGGATCCCCCAGTTAGAGCTGGTTAATGTGGCCCGGGAAAGGGAAGTTTGGGGTCCCCTGCTAGAGCTGCTGCCCCCGAGACCCGACCCCGGATAAGAGGCTGAAGATGAGATGAGATGAGTTTCATCAATGCCCTCTTTTGGTCAGAGGAGGCGGAGTTAGTCTGACAAGATGGCGACTCCCGTAGGCGAGGCAATTGGGTCAAGTTGAGAAAACGGACCTCGACGGAGACGCTACGTCCATTTTCTATACAGTCTGTGGTTCACACCTGCATGTGTGTGACGTTATGTGTTTCAGGGCAGAGATCCTTTCGCAGTGATATCACATATGATGATGTGATGTGAATGTAGCATAAATCTGTTTAGCTGCTGACGTCGTCCACAGCAGGACACGTCTGTGGATAATGACACTTTGTGTGTGTGTGTGTGTGTGTGTGTGTGTGTGTGTGTGTGTGTGTGTGTGTGTGTGTGTGTGTGTGTGTGTGTGTGTGTGTGTGTGTGTGTGTGTGTGTGTGTGTGTGTGTGTGTGTGTGTGTGTGTGTGTGTGTGTGTGTGTGTGTGTGTGTGTGTGTGAAACCTCTTGTGCTGTTTTATACTTTTTCCCTAAATAACAGAAATGAATAAAGTAAACAGATCATTCTCTGCTTCACCTTCACATCCATTAATTACAGAAGGGGAGAGAATGGGGAATGAGCGATAAACAAACATCAGCAGAAGAGACGGACGAGCCGCTCCATCATCGCTCCAAACACACTCCACCACAATCCAATATCCTCGTCCTCTATTTGATTACGAAGTCCCCTGACCCCCTCATGGACATTAACAACTGACCTTGTCTCTTATGATTTATGAGTAGTGAGAACCAACCGGGGGGGATTATGCAATTCTGTATGATTGGCATTTAAATTTACTGCACCACAGATCGATATGAGTCGACTGGGTTTTGTGTATTACGTACAAGAGTATTACGTTTTTTAATTAAGAGTAAACTAAGGGCGCCCTCCCACTGTGCCTCCGTCCCGTGCCCCGTGCTTTAGGGTCCTTGTCCCCCCCTCCAGGCCCGTTTGTACTCACACTACCTGGGCCTCGGAGAATGCTTCTTGCTGCCTATACGTCATCACGCCGTAACACGTCACACGCATTGATGACGTCATGGCGATGCGTGGCTTTGTTTCCAGATCTTTCCGTAGACCTCGGAGTTTTTGTGCGTCTTGTCGACTGTTTTTGAATCTTTTCATCGACCAAATCTGCAGTAAACACTCCACCTCCGCATCACACCAACGTGAACCTTTCACCGCCATTGTTGTTAAATGGAAAAAACGACGACATTTCATGTTCCTGTGTGACGTCACGTCCTCGCGCTTTCCCTCCACTTCTCAACTCTGAGTGCTGCTGCTGCTGCGTCTCACGGTCAGACGGGAACGACGAGAAAGAACCTGTACTAGGAAATCGGACCTTCTGGCACGAAACACACTGGCGTCTTAATCTGAATCTGTGCAGAAGACGCAGCAGCAGCACTCAGAGTTGGGAAGTGGATGTATATGTATAAACATTTATATAAATAGGTTAATCGGTGACTCTAAATTGGGAGGAGGCCTCGGGGAAGACCCAGGACCAGGTGGAGAGATTAGATCTCCACACTGGCCTGGGAACGCCTCAGGATCCCCCAGTTAGAGCTGGTTAATGTGGCCCGGGAAAGGGAAGTTTGGGGTCCCCTGCTAAAGCTGCAGCCCCTGAGACCCGACCCCGGATAAGAGGCTGAAGATGAGATGAGATGAGATGACTCTAAATCGCCCGTAGGTGTGAATGGTTGTCTGTCTCTGTTCGTCTCTATGTGTCCTGTGATAGACTGGCGTCCTGTCCAGGGTGGACCCCGCCTCACACCCGATGTCGGCTAGGATCGGCTCCAGCACCCCCGCGACCCCGACAGGGACAAGAGGCTGAAGATGAATGAATGAATATTGCGATGGTTGAAAAACTACTCCTTTGAAAAACAATGTTTCTGTTCTAATTTGAGTGTCTTCATCCAAGTCTCAGCACAACCCGACTAATGGTGTTTCAGGTGTGAGGTGTGACGAACAGACGGCGGCTAACGACCCGCTCTCACCTGAGGGAGTCCCGTCACCCGTCCTCGGCTCTAATTGGTCACTAATGACGTGTGTTTTGTTGCTTCTGATTGGCAGAGCACCGTCGACAAGCTCATTAAAAAGACCAATTTGGCGCTGGTGATCGGCACGCACTCCTGGAGGGAGCAGTTTGTGGAGGCGGTCACTGTCAGCGCAGGTGAGCTCTCCGTGTGTGTGTGTGTGTGTGTGTGTGTGTGTGTGTGTGTGTGTGTGTGTGTGTGTGTCTGTGTGTGTGTGAGGAGTCGTATTTGTAGTTCAAGGCCATCCTCTAGTGGAGGAGACGGGTCACTGCAGACAGAAATGATCCTGTGTGTGTTTTAAAGTCTGAATTAAACACGTTTGTTTTCTGAGTAGAGATCAGAACGAACGTCACGTCACCAAGTTCAGGAGTTTGTCTAAATACCAGTTAAATCACAGGATCCTTGATGCCAATTAGATTAAAAAAGGATTATCTAAGGTCCCATTTAATTAAAAATGAATCAAGTCTGCAAAATATTAAACCATTTGGTGCCTTTTGTGGTCATTTTGGGACATTTCATGTCTCTTTTTGGTCATTTTGTGTCTTTTTTTGGGTCTTTTTGTGTCTCTTTTTGTTCATTTTGCGTTCATTTTGTGTGTTTTTTTTTAGCCATTTTGTGTCTTTTTTTGTGTCTTTTTGTTTCTCTTTTAGTCACTATGTCTCTTTCTGGTCATTTTGTGTCTTCTGTAGTCATTTTGTTTCTCTTTTTAGTCATTTTGTGTCTTTTTGGTCATTTTGTGTCTCTTTCTGGTCATTTTGTGTCTTTTTGGTCATTTTGTGTCTCTTTTTGGTCATTTTGTGTCTCTTTTTATTCATTTTGTGTCTCTTTATGGTCATTTTGTGTCTCTTTTGGGTCATTTTGTGTCTCTTTTTGGTCATTTTGTGTCTATTATAGTCATTTTGTGTCTCTTTTTGGTCATTTTGTGTCTATTATAGTCATTTTGTGTCTCTTTTTGGTCATTTTGTGTCTCTTTTCGGTCATTTTGTGTCTCTTTATGGTCATTTTGTGTCTCTTTATGGTCATTTTGTGTCTCTTTATGGTCATTTTATGTCTCTTTTGGGTCATTTTGTCTCTTTGTGGTCATTTAGTGTCTGTCTGGTCATTTTTGTGTTTCTTTTTAGTCATTTTGTGTTTCTTTTTAGTCATTTTGTGTCTCTTTGTGGTCATTTTGTGTCTTTTATGGTCATTTTGTGTCTTTTATAGTCATTTTGTATCTCTTTTATAGTCATTTTGTGTCTTTTATAGTCATTTTGTATCTCTTTTTGGTCATTTTGTGTCCGTTTTTGGTCATTTTGTGTCTCTTTTTGGTTGACTGGCCACACTGCCCCCATTAGTTGCGTAAGAGTCACAGCACCAACACTTACGGTTCCTCAGTGCGTCATAAAAATAGGCCTCATCAGTGTTTTTTATTTGAGAATCAAAGGTATCGGTGTCGGTTCTCGTGACATCCCTAATTCTGATGTGTGCTGTGATGATGTGATGTTTTCCTCCCCCTTCAGGTGATGGCGACGATGACGAGGAGGGTCGTGAAGAGCGCCTTCCGTCCTGCTACGACTACGTCATGCATTTCGTCACCGTCTTCTGGAAGGTTCTGTTCGCCTGCGTCCCGCCCACAGAGTACTGGAACGGCTGGGCCTGCTTCCTAGTCTCCATCAGCTCCATCGGCCTCCTCACCGCCGTCATCGGAGATTTGGCGTCGCACTTCGGCTGCACCGTCGGGCTCAAGGACACTGTGACCGCCGTGGTGTTTGTGGCGTTGGGAACTTCTATTCCAGGTGGGTGTATATCCTCTTACATCCATGTTAAGCATTTAAAAGAAGAAATGACACCGTAAATACGAGATCCAGTGGCTGTCGGGATAAAAGGACAATGAGAGAAAGAGGCCGACGACAACAAACCACATTTACACGAGACACAAGTCTCCGGCTCTCGTGCCACAGCAGCTTTGTTTCACCAGTTTCTCCCAAAAAAACGTTATTGCCAAGAAGGAGAGGAACACGGGTGTGAGGTCATTCAAGAGTTTGGGTTAGTTGTCTCTGCAGGGACAATGACGATGACTGAAGAGAACACAAGTGATTTTTTTTGTGTCTTTGTGGTTTTTTTTAGAGATTTATAGTCATTTTATGTCTCTTTTGTGGTAATTTAGTGTCTTTTGTGGTAATTTAGTGTCTTTTGTGGTAATTTAGTGTCTTTTGTAGTCATTTTGTGTCTTTTTTGGTCATTTTTGTGTTTCTTTTTGGTGATTTGGGTCTTTTGTGGTCATTTTGTGTCTCTGTAGTCATTTTAGTGTCCAATTTGTGGTCATTTTGTGTCTTTTGTGGTCATTGTGTGTCTGTTATCATTTTGTGTCTTTTTGATAATTTTTGTGTTAATTTTGTGTCTAGTTTGTGGTCATTTTGTGTCTTTTGTGGCCATCTAGTGTCTTTTGTGGTCATTTTGTGTGTCTGTGATACATTTGTGTCCCTTTTGTAGTCATTTTGTGTCTTTTTGATCATTTTGTGTTCATTTTGTGTCTCTTTTAGTCATTTTCTGCCTCTTTGTGGTCATTTTAGTGTCTATTGTCTCTCAATTGTGGTCATTTTGTGTCTCTTTTGTGGTCATTATGTGTCTTTTTTGTGTCTTTTGTGATCATTTTATTCTTCCTTTTGGTCATTTTGTGTCTCTTTGTCATCATATGATTGACTTTCCCAAACTGAACATTCACAGTCCCAGGGACCCGAGTCGTCTGCCCTGAGACATCTGTGAGGGTCGACCTTCAGCCCAACACGTGTCTTACTCTCTCTACCTCTTCCTCTCGTTTCAGACACATTTGCTAGCAAAGTGGCTGCCATTCAGGACCAGCACGCTGACGCGTCCATTGGTAACGTCACCGGTAGCAACGCTGTAAACGTGTTCCTTGGGATCGGCGTGGCGTGGTCGGTGGCCTCCATCTACTGGAAAATCAAAGGGAAGCCGTTCAAGGTGGACCCGGGGTCGCTGGCCTTCTCCGTCACACTCTTCACCATCTTCGCTTTCATCTGCATGGGCGTGCTCATGTTCAGACGCCGGCCCTCCATCGGCGGGGAGCTCGGCGGACCAAGGGGGGCACGCATCATTACCAGCCTGCTGTTCCTGGGTCTGTGGTTCCTCTACATCCTCTTCTCCAGCCTGGAGGCCTACTGCCACATCAGCGGCTTTTAAATTTGGAGATGGAGAAAAAGTTCTGGAAGAATATTGCACAGCAACACACACACAAAGTTTTAACACATACAGCACACAGTTCAACACGAAACAAGTGTAAGATTCATCTGTTCGATAGGGCTCAGCGTGTCCCGGTCTTTGATGCAGAGATACTCAAACACTCCAGATACACGCTCATACACACACACACACTATATGTACGCATGTGTAAACAGATCATAACAAACAACGCACGTACAGTTACAAGCATGATGAAGGGCGAGAGGAAGTGTTAGCGAGCGGGGCGAGAAGTGCGGATACAAACAGTTACTGCAGAGAGGAGGAAGAGAGGGAAGTCTTGGAGGTGAAAAGGAGGTCAGGTCGGCCTCTGGGGTGCAGTCTGTGCGTCGCAAAGCCACGTGGGTTTAGGTTGAGACGCTGATGCACACCAGATTAAATGTGTCCACCTGAGTTGCATTGAAAGAACTTTTGTTTCCTATACAAAAAAAAAGAAAAACACACAAAAAAAAAAAACCCTGTCCCTCCTCCTCTCCTCTGTATCACCGTCTTTACCGGTGCAGCTTCTCCACCCGAGGAGGTGGAGTGTGAAAACAACAGGAGTGGAATGTTTACAATAACCGTAACATTAGGTTTGTTTACTACGGGAGCTTCTTATAAAAGTGGCTCGTCCAATACGATGTATAGATGAAGGCGTTTCTCCACACGCGCTGTAAATAGTAAAAAAAAACAGTGTACTGTACATATAGTGTCGTGTTTTCAGTAGGCGGACGATGCCTACCACTGACGAAGCTAGAGAGGGTGGAAATGCATACAGTAGCGACCGTTCTGCATCGAAACAGGCAAATTACGGCGAAAATTAATGTCTTTAAAAGTCCATGCACACAGACTGGAACGCCACAGATCCTAAACTTCAGGAAGCAAGGTTAGACACTAAAGTTTTTCAAGATGGCCGCCACACACCGAGATCTACAACGATGATTAGAAATATGCGCTCCACACCACGACTGTAGCTTTTAGAGCCGTTTAACAAACAATAAAAACGCTGACAGCCAATCTAAATCCATCAGGGCGTCGCATTCAAACTCCACGTGATATTAAATGAAGTGTTCAAACACTTAAGTGAAGCTACGCACTGAGTCAGCAGCGTCTCTCTCTCGCTCTCCGTGGAGCTGAAAGACGCGCAGCAGCGGCTACTTTCCGACTGTTCAAGTGCTTTACAAATGTTGAATTTACCTCTAAAGTTAATTTGATGCATTTAGGAAACACAATAGAACGTCATCGTTGTAGTTCTTGCGCGTGGACGGGCTTTTAGCTGCGTGAACAAATGAAAGGTCAGCTGGTTTATGAAGAGCCATACCTCCCCAGCGTCCTGCATTCCAGATCAGATCAGATGCGCGTCTCTTTACCATTAACACCTCTGACAGAGGTTTGTTTGTCCGACTGACAGATTATTTATTTATTTATTTATGTATTTGCATGTATAGCCAGATACGGAGCATCCTCACACAATAAGTCATAAATATAACAGGAAATGATCCGAATCCACGTGTAAATGACATCCCTGCGTTTGATCGTCAGCTGCTCCGTGATGTGAAAGCTTCCCACGTTAATGCGCGTGTGTGTGTGCGTGTGTGTGTGCGTGTGTGCGTGCGTGCGTGCGTGCGTGCGTGCGTGTGTGTGTGTGTTCCTCAGATGGAGCAGATGTGTTGACGAGTGTTTGATGCTTTCGGCTCCATTCAGCGACAGACTGACCCTTTACCCTCGAGCGACAGCGGCACCGTCGCGTCGACACGCACGGACGCTCGAGCGAGACTCAACAGTGTTAGTGAAGCCGGTAAAATGATCATTTACAAACCAACAGAACAGACTCCAATCGTCAGCATCAGCGTAGTCTCAGATATCGACACTTTAATTAGGATGCAGGATGCCCGTCTTTACACCACAGTGACGCTTCAAGATGGCGCCCGTACAATGCCTTAAGGAAAACTCTCAAGTAAAATCGTCTAGTATTTAAGCTTCCAGCTGTACAAAGCTGCACTTTACCTGAAAACATGCTGTGTTTTCCTTTTTCCTTAGAGCACAACTACCAGATCCAGACATGCTAAAAAAAAACATGCTTTCCATTTGAGTGGAAAGTCTGCACACTGTTTAAAAGTACTAACTAACGTAACTAAGGTCTATTATCTAATGCTCTCCAGACTTTGTTTACAGTGTGAGGGTCAGACAGTGCTTGGCTTTGCAGGAAGTTACATCAGAGACGGTGTGTAGTGTGTAGGAGTCGTGGGCGCCGCTAGGAAACATCCTGTGACATGAAACTACCTTTTGCGTAAAGCTGAAGTCTGTAATCGTGACGGCACAATGAGAAAGAGATTAGTGAAAGTGGCGTATTTTTACCTCCGCCTTTAGTTCCTGTGTTCTCCTGATGGCGTCTGCTGGTTTCCACCACGCCCTTTAGAAAAACCCAGACCACATCATTTAGCGTTTTAAGCCTATTTTGAATCGTACGCGTTTGTCCATTGATGAAGGTTGAGGAGGGTTTTTTCCCCAGTAGCTCAACTAGTGGAGCTGAGGCTAAGGGCGCACTCACACTGTCCTTCCGTATTGTGCCCAAACAGGTTTTACGGGTAAAGTCTGGTTCGTTTGACCAGTGTGAGTGCAACCGCACCGCGCCTCGCTGCGGCCAGCTGGTCGTCCACGGCCCGTTTGGGAGAGGTGGGCTTTTGTAAAGCACGTTTGCAAATGTACGAGCACGAGCGTGCGCACGTGTATGAGCATGAGGGACCATGCGCGGACATTTAACAACAACAACAATGGCGGCAAAAGGTTCACGTTGGTGTGATGCGGAGGTGGAGTGTTTACTGCAGATTTGGTCGATGAAAAGATTCAAAAACAGTCGACAAGACGCACAAAAACTCTGAGGTCTACGGAAAGATCTGGAAACAAAGCCACGCATCGCCATGACGTCATCAATGCGCGCGACGTGTTACGGCGTGATGACGTATGGACAGCAAGAAGCATTCTCCGAGGCCCAGGTAGTGTGAGTACAAACGGGCCTGGAGGGGGGACAAGGACCCTAAAGCACGGGGCGCGGTACAGGCGGACAGTGTGAGTGCGCCCTAAAAGTCCTGGCTGCATCGGCCCGGGTTTGACTCCGACCTGCGTCCCTTTGCTGCTCCTCGCCCCCTCTCTTCCCCATGTCCTATTAACCTTGAGCTGTCCTGTCAGATAGAGGCATAACAAGCCACCCTACAAGACGCCTGGGCTGTGATTGGCTTACAGTCAGGACCAGTGGATCTAGCAGACGCCGTTAGCGACAGACAGAGAGAAGTAGAGCGACGTTACAGCTTCACAGATCGTCCGTCTCAGTGAGTCGTCAGGACAACGTGACAGAAAACACAACGAGGAAATGACCGACTTCAGATCAAATAGACTGCAAAAAAACAACAGACTGTGCAATTACAGGAGCAGACGCCGATATTTCAGGTTTCAACAGAGATCGACGAAGCTGAGCAGATACAAAAATGGCATCCAGCGTCCTTTTGTACACGAGGAAGAGTGGATTCACATCCCAGTTACATTATAATCACTGCAATCTCCACTGCCTAACATCAGTCGCATTAAACACGTCGTGCGCTCTGTGCCGCGGGTGCATTGTTCGAACATAAGTGCTACATATGAAAAGGGTGGAGTTTGTTACTAATATCAGAAAGATTCGATTCGTTTACCCTCGACTAACTATACTTTGTAAACTTTCTAAAACCGATTTTGTATCTTTTCCGCGCAGAAAATAGCCACGGCCGATTTTTTTGTACTTCTAAACGATGTTTGGAAAAGTCTCAGTATATACAGTCGGTAGTGTCGACGACGTCGTTGTTGAATTTAGTGAATTAGACTTTGATATATTTTCCCCTTCGAACCGCGACAGCGTAGCGTATCATAGCCGAGCATAACCCCATCTGTGTTACTCATGAATAAGATTATTTATTTAGATATTTATTTATTTACAAGAAGATTATTTATGTATGGATAAGCTGTGCCGCGCGTCCTTGAGGCGTCCGGCTTCACCGGAGTTTAGTTGGAGGAGCGCGGTTTTCAACGTGCAATACAGAAAAAAACACTATTAATCTTGTTTCGTTAGGAGCTTCGACGACGACGAGAGGTCGGCTCACACCTGTTGTCTGCTCCAGTGTTTGTCGTAACCCTCGGCTAACGTGCGTTTCCTTTTGAGTGCGAGTAGCATGTTTACATGTTTACATGAAGATATAGCGTGGAACGTCGCCAGTGTGAGCGCCAGTCTCGGGTCGGCGTGAGCTAAAAGGAGACGTTTTTGTAGATGTTAATGGAGGCTGGGAGGCGGGTCAGCGGTGTGTGAGGTCGTAACGGTAACTTGACTCTAGACGCACACACACACACACAGACGCACACACATGCATACACACGCACACACACACACGCATACACACGCGCACACACACACACACAAACTCGAGTACACGATCTGATACCACATGATTAATCTACTTAATGGAGGCTGTGGGGCGGGGTCAGCGGTGTGTGAGTCCGTAACAGTTACCTGACTCTAGATGCACACACACACACACACACACACACACACACACACACGCGCGGCGAGTACACGATCCGATACCACGTGATTTAGCTCTACTTTAAAGTTTATTTGTGTTCTTTTTCCATTATAACAGTTATAATAGTTTTGTAGTTGCCACTCAATCACATTTTTAGGAGCATTTCCGACACTGTTTATATATATATATATATATATATATATATATATATACACAGTAGATACACACTTTCACTGGTATCGGATCAGTACTCAGTATCAGCTGATACACGAGTCCAGGTATCGGTATCTGGAAGGAGAAAAGGGTCTCAGAGCGTCTCTGAGCGGGGACAGGAGGCTTCAGATGACGTCCCCGGCGTTTGTCCCAGCAGGTGTGATCCAGGTGTGGCTCAGCACCCAAAAACAGAACTGTCTACAAAAGTCCGGACGATGTTCCACGTTTCCATGAACTTCTGTACTAACTGTGTCTGGCTTCGGCCTTTGCTGTACTGTAGCTAGATGTGATCCTTCAGCCTCTCCTCCTCACCCTCCCCCAGTGTGTGTCTATGTTGTTGCTTCCTCGTCCGTGTTCCTCTACAGATGCATGACGATGAACACCCCCCCTCCCCGTCCCCGTGTACGTGTGTTATAGCAGCATGGTCTACTGTGATGGACGCCTATAGGCATATTTTTCGAATCCCAAACCAACCAGAGGCTCTTTGTGAGATGAAATGAGCGCCCACAGACACAACTCCATACAGACACACTGAAGAGAAACGCACAGAGATTAGCATTTATGGATAAATCTGAGGCCGTGGCTCTCAGCAGGAAACCGGTGGATTGCTTACTCCAGGTAGGGAATGAGTCCTGACCCCAAGAGAAGGAGTTCAAATACCTCGGGATCGTGTTCACGAGTGAGGGGACGATGGAGCGTGAGTTTGGCCGGAGAATCGGAGCAGCGGGGGCGGAGCTGCAGTCGCTCTACCGCACCGTTGTGACCAAAAGAGAGCTGAGGAAGACAAAGCTCTGGATCTACCGGTCAATCTTGGTTCCTACCCTCACCTGTGGTCATGAAAGCTGGGTCAGGACCCAAAGAACGAGGTCGCGGGTACAAGCGGCCGAATTGGGTTTTCTCAGGAGGGGGTCTGGAGTCTCCCTTAGAGAGAGGGGGAGAAGTTCAGCATCCGTGAGGAACTCGGAGTAGAGCCGCTGCTCCTTTGCGTTGAAAGGAGCCAGTTGAGGTGGTTCAGGATCATCTGGTAAGGATGAACCCTGGGCGCCTCCATGGGGAGGTGTTCCAGGCACGTCCAGCTGGGAGGAGGTCTCGGGGAAGACCCAGGACCAGGTGGAGAGATTAGATCTCCACACTGGCCTGGGAACGCCTCAGGATCCCCCAGTTAGAGCTGGTTAATGTGGCCCGGGAAAGGGAAGTTTGGGGTCCCCTGCTAAAGCTGCTGCCCCCGCGACCCGACCCCGGATAAGAGGCTGAAGATGAGATTCAGTGTCTTCAAGCTGTGAAAAGAGAGCGTGCTCTGTCGTGTCAAAGCTGCAGCGGGAAACATCCCAGGTCATCTTTTTTCGTTTGTTGGTGATAAATCTGTGTCTGTGTTCGTGTTCCCTCCTCTCCTCTTCCTCCCACTCACTCCCTCCATCCCTCCCGCCCCGGGTCTTGCTCTTCAATGT
Organism: Echiichthys vipera; assembly: GCF_963691815.1. Taxonomy (NCBI): domain Eukaryota; kingdom Metazoa; phylum Chordata; class Actinopteri; order Perciformes; family Trachinidae; genus Echiichthys; species Echiichthys vipera. Next base: position 3,349,521 of record NC_139830.1, on the reverse strand, counting down.
GTCTTCTTCTCTGTGAACTTTTTTCCTGTGATGATGAAATTATCTCTCTCTCTCTGCCTGAATCTTTGTAGGGGAAATAAATGACTGAGTTACTACAAATATCATGTGATAGACATAAACATTTAGTCGATACTGTAATAAATTATTAACTGAAGATATTTAAGTTTTTTTATGAAATGCAGGAGAAAAAAAATCCTTTAAAAAAACAAAATTACAACAACTTGTTTTTTGGAAACATGGCATGAGGTGTAATGTGTTACTGAAAGAAAAATGAAGGTCTTTAATTAAGTGGAATTGACCTTATTTGAATATAGTTTATTTATTTTCAAGGCGTAACGTGTCTGAGTCGTTATTTTTCTGACACTTTCCACTGTCATGCATAAAGTTGGTGGTGTCCGGGTCGGGTTGGGGCGGTACATTAATGCTCATTATTACACTTGAAGAGCTCTTTTCCAAAACGAGATAAAAGCCAAATTTAAAAAAATGAGTTTGAGCCACTTTGCTGTTTACAGAACCTTTTCACTGCTTCATCAGTGTTTCTGCCAAATCTCTTTATTTCCATGTTTAAAATGGTCTCAAGATGCAGTTCCTTTCCAAACCGCGACCAGCGCCAAACCTATTTTTAGCCTAAATGCGATACGTCCTCTCGACCAATCAGAATTCAGTGAGCGTTCAATGCGATCCAACATGGCGGCGCTCTGAAGCGGGAGAGTTTTTTGTTTTGTCCGTCCGTTCAACATGTTCAGACTGAGTGAAAGTGAAAAAAACGACTAAAAACAAATGAAAAAGCACAAAAACGATTAAAAACAAATGAAAAACGCCATAAAAATGTGACAAAATTACTAAAAACAGATGAAAACACCACAAAAACGACTAAAACAGATGAAAAAGCTCCACAAAAAAGTGAAAAAATGATTATAAACTGATGAAAACTCTCGACCAATCAGAATCCAGTGAGCGTTCTATGCGATCCAACATGGCGGCGCTCTGAAGCAGGAGAGTTTTTTGTGTCGTCCGTCCGTTCAACATGTTCAGACTGAGCGAAAGTGAAAAAAACGACTAAAAACAGATGAAAAACACCACAAAAATGTGACAAAATTACTAAAAACAAATGAAAAACGCCACAAAAATGTGACAAAATTATTATAAACAGATGCAAAACACCACAAAAATGTGAAAAAATTACTATAAACTGATGCAAAATACTACAAAGACTTGAAAAAAATGACTAAAAACAGATGAAAAAACACAAAAACGACTAAAAACTGATGAAAAACACCACAAAAATGTGACATAACGACTAAAAACTGATGCAAAATACCACAAAAAGTGAAAAAAACGACTAAAAACAGATGAAAACACTACAAAAACGACTAAAAACAGATGAAAAACACCACGAAAATGTGACAAAATTACTAAAAACTGATGCAAAATACCACAAAAAATGAAAAAAATGACTAAAAACAGATGAAAAAACAAAAAAATCACTAAAAACAGATGCAAAATAACACAAAAAGTGGAAAAAAACGACTAAAAAGAGATGAAAAAAAACAAAAACAACTAAAAACAGATTAAAAAACACAAAAACGCTGCATGGAGTAACACTGAGATCAAAATGATGTTTGTGGATGTTGTTAATCTGGTTTTAAATACAATATAAAAAACATTTTGCACACCAAGAGATATGTAGATTATAATAATTAAAATCAGAACAGTAGAAACTGATAGTTTTATTATTTTTTGTTGACCTTTATTATGCAGACAACTGATTATTGATTAATATAGACCAAAGCATAGTAAAACAAAAAGTATAGCACTGACAACACTGAAAATTACAATTATAAATGCATGAAGTCAATTCAAATTATTGAACATAAAAATACACATTAAAAACATTTGATGTAAAACAAAACATCAGTACAATAACATAAGATAAAATGAAGTAAAATATATAAAAATAAAAACACCTTAGACTAAACTAATGTTAAAAAGTTAATTACCAACATGTTAAAAATGTTAAAAATATTAAAAACAATATGACAGAACAGAGCAGCCCCCTCCTGTGGGTCAGGCTGCAGCCCAAAGCACTGATCTCTATAATCACAGATATACACAACAAACACAAAGACAAAGGATAAACAATATATACAATAAAACATACTATGATATAATATAATATAATATTCCTTGATATAATATAAAATATAACTAATATAGAAACTAAAGGGTCATCTGAACCCTGTTATGATCAAAGGACGACTTCTGACCTTCAGACCTTTTATTTATTATTTTCAGTCTAATTATCATAGTTTCCCAGTATCTTACTTTCTATTATTATGATTATTATTATTATTATAATTGTTGGGTGTTTATAACTTTAGGGGTTTTTATATGTGTTATTGTCTCCACCAAGAAAGTTCTGTTTTCTATTGGTCTGTTTTTTTTGGTTTGTCTCTTTTTTAGCGTGATTACAGAAAAAACTCCCGGCTGGATCATCATGGATCTTGGTGGAAGGATGAAGCACGGTCCAAGGAAGAACACAGTCAGTTTTTGAGTGATATAAATATATTTTACTTACGTTGCAAGATCGGGCTGTTGTGCTACATTCGTGTGGTGTTGTAAGAATCAGACAAATGAGTTCTCGACTGGGAAAGTTCAAACTCTCTCTCTGATGTTTTTGGCCCAGAGGTTCACAGCGACTACAACGACACAGAGCATCAGCAGCAGAACACTGAGCACTGAGCATCTCACTATGTAGAAGGTGGAGGGACCTTTAAAGGGCTCTCTGTACTTAAGAGCCGTTCTGGTCATTGACACACACTGAAAATCTGCTGACGTTACTGCACACCAATACTCCCCTGTGTCTGCCAGTGAGACATTAGAGATAACCAGTCTCCCATTAGAGTGACTGTTCACTCTGCTCAGATCAGATGTTACATAAACTGTTTCTCCTTCTGTTCGGTTCGTCTTGACGAACCAAAAGTGCATCTGACCCTGTTCAGAATCTCTGCATCTGAGAGTGACGTCTTCTCCCTCTGTGAAGAGCTCTACAGCAGGTGGGACACATTTATGGCACACAATGAGAATAATAATTTGCACTCTGTTAGATTCTTCACAGGAGTACCAACCTGTGTGATTTAATGTTAGTGATGAAAACACCAGTGAGTAGTTTTGGTCCACAGTCACAGTCTGGTTTTGTTGTCCTAGGACAGGGTAGGATCCTGTGTTAGGATCAAACTTCGTCCATTGTGGGGGCTGGTCATCAGTGACATCAGCAGCAGTGCACGGCAACACAGCCGTCTCTTCTACTGAGCCGTAGATTACCTTTAATCGTAGTTTCAACTCTATAGGTCGACTGCTAACACACTGCTGTTGACTCATCACCAGACAGGTGAACGTTGTTAAGTCCGTTATTTTGATGTCGGATACACGAAGAGCTGATGCGTTTGTCTCCACTTGGTATCTTCCTCTTACTTCGTCCATCACTGACGTCGTATTGTCCCCAAAAACTCTGGTCCACATTTCTTTAGATCTTAAATCAGCCTTCAGCCACTGGACTTCCAGACTGTCAGCTGCTCTGAAACATGGCAGGTCCACTGTTCCTCCAAGTCCTTTGTAAATTTTTTCCATCTTATTTGTTGAACTACAAATAGTTATAGTGTAGTTTCTCTCATGAGTCACGTTGCCTTCAGTCCAACACTCCTCTTGGTACAGGCCGGAGTCTGAATGGTTCAGGTTGTGGATCGTGTAAGAAGAAACATTCGGCGTGCTGACAAGTCGTCGTTTCAAGTCTTCAGGTACTGTGGAGTTCTGGGACCAGAGGTCAGAGGTGTTCCACAGGACAAGCTTCTCCTCACCAACAAATCTGGAGATCAGGCAGGAGTTGGCCGCCTTCGGGAGGCTGAAGGTGTAAGAGTCCCCCTCCTCTTTGATGGTGATGAGTTGTTCTGCATGAATGTTGTTGATGAGAGCAAACAGCAGGAAGGAGAGCTCTGCGACTGCAGCCATTCTGCTCTGAGGTCTCCTTGTGAGTGTCCACAAACACTGACACCACTCCCCTCATAAGCTCTGTGTCGACCCTCGTCAGCAGCTCCTCCTTTGTGGTTTATGAACGTCACTTCTTCTTTATCTCATCATCATGGGAAACTTTGAAGCGTCAGGCTCTCCTTTTGACGTGTCGCAATATGTGTGAAAAGTTTTCACCTTTTACATTTTCAAAGTGTCATCTTGAGTCCACAGAGACATTTATCTAATGGGAAGAGTTCAGGTTGAATAAGTCAGTAAAAAAAGTAACATCTTGGTCGATGGTCACTGAGACTTTACCTACATGAGAGCTGTGTTTGTACACTCAAGTCAAAGTCAAACCACTCTTAGTGTGTGTTGGCCTCCATCAGGATTGTCCAATGTCAGCAATTCTGTTTGTGATTTGCATGGACAGGATCTCAAGGCAAAGCAGGATGGAAGAGAGGGTCTGGTTAAGAAACTTCAGATTTCCATCTCTGCTCTTTTTGGACGATGTGGTTCTTTTGGATTCATCAGAACGTGACCAAGACCACACACTGGGGCTGTTTGCAGTGTGAAGCTGTCAGAACGAGAGTCAGCATCTCCAAGTCTGAGAAAGAAGGAGATCACTGATACAAGTGGAGAAATTAGTTTCCTATGCAAGGTTGCTGAGCTGATTCCTCATGCCAGCTGTTGAGAGATTTCACTCCAAAACCACAAACATCAACCTCATGATGTTATAGAGGAAGAGTCAGAGGATCACCAAAGTCAGTGGGGTTCAAACTCTGGGAAACATGAATGCCTGAACTGAATTTCATGCCTATCAATCAAATAGTGGTTGAGTTATTTCAGTTTGGGCCGACGTCATCATCACAGACTTTTCAGGTCCTCAGCTAGCATGGCTAAGAATGAGACTGTCATTCAAAGCTTTTGATATGTGTATGAATTTAAACCAAATCAAATATAAGAGAAGAAAATTGAAGTTCATTTGAAACAGATATATAGTGAAGTCGTTGTTGGGTTGATTGACATCTTTCGGGGAAATGTGAAAGGAAATGGAGCCAAAACCACTGAGGCTCGTTTATGAAACACAGATTATTGAGAGATATGGGGAAACCACCAGAGACAAGTGTTTATTTGTGTGTGTGTGTCTTTACCTCTGTAATGGTGGAGAGAGAGAGAGATTAGCAAAAATAAAATATAATAAAATAACATGCAAAAGTGAGGCAGTTAAGACGACGACTTAAGTGTGAAGTTTATTGGATTTTCACGTTAAATTTCTCCAGTTAATTTAAATTAAGAAGAGAGGGGCAGAGCTGTCAACTGATCACTATCTGGTGATGAGTTGGTTCAGAGGATGGGGGAAGATTCTGGACAGACCAGGTAAACCCAAACGAGTAGTGGGGGTGAACTGGGATAGTTTGGTGGATGCCCTTGTTCGAGAGATCTGTGGTGGACACCGGTGGTTAGGGAAGCTGTCCGACTGAAGAAGGAGGCCTTCCGGGATCTGTTATCCTGGAAGACTCCGGTGCAGTTGCAAGGTACCGACCGGCTGCAGCCTCTGCTGTGTCAGAGGCAAAGCAGCGGGTGTCAAAGGAGTTCGGAGAAGTCATGGAGAAGGACTTTCGGGCGGCACCAAGGTGCATCTGGAAAACCATTCGACACCTCAGGAGGGGGAAACGAGGAACTGTCCAAGCTGTTTACAGTAAGGACGGGACACTGGTGACCTCAGCTGATGAGGTAATCGGGCGGTGGAAGGAGCACTTTGAGGAAGTCCTTAATCCGACTAACAAGCCCTCTTTTGTAGAGGCACAGTTGGAGGCTGATGGCGAATCATTGTCAATATCTCTGGTGGAAGTCACTGAGGTAGTCAAACAACTCCACAGTGGCAAAGACCCAGGGGTTGATGAGATTCGTCCAGAAATGCTGAAAGCTTTTTTGGGTTTGGAGGGGCTGTCTTGGTTGACACGTCTCTTCAACATTGCGTGGAAGTCTGGGACAGTGCCAAGGGAGTGGCAGACCAGGGTGGTGGTTCCTCTGTTTAAGAAGGGGGACCAGAGGGTGTGTGCCAATTACAGGGGTATCACACTGCAAGTGGCTGAAATGTGTTGTCTCAGGAGGGGGGCTGGAGTCTCCCTTAGAGAGAGGGTGAGAAGTTCAGCATCCGTGAGGAACTCGGAGTAGAGCCGCTGCTCCTTTGCATTGAAAGGAGTCAGTTGAGGTGGTTCAGGATCATCTGGAAAGGATGCCCCCTGAGCGCCTCCCAAGGGAGGTGTTCCAGGCTCGTCCAGCTGGGAGGAGGCCTCAGGGAAGACCCAGGACTAGGTGGAGAGATTAGATCTCCACACTGGCCTGGGAACGCCTCGGGATCCCCCAGTTAGAGCTGGTTAATGTGGCCCGGGAAAGGGAAGTTTGGGGTCCCCTGCTAAAGCTGCTGCCCCCGAGACCCGACCCCGGATAAGCGGCTGAAGATGAGATGAGATTTTAAAGTTTTGTTTCCGGTAACAACCAACCTGATATTTTTATTGTAGTGTATCAAAGAGAAGTCTGTTCATTATAATCTGCTGCTGCCTCACAGTAATTACATATTTAAATTCAGTGTGAAATAGAAGGAGATAGAAGGATCATCTTTAGGTCCTGTCTTGTTTCAAATGTGTATTATTAATATTGTGTCTTCTGTTAATGACTGTAATGTTCATGTTTATGCAGATGACACTATTCTGTATTGTTTAATTGACTCTGTACAAGTTGCTGTTGAGAACCAAAAACTTTATTTAATATTCTTCAAAATGCACTTTAAAAAGTACTTAATGCAAACAAAACAAAGATGATGCTTAACTCTAGAACAAGACACTGATTTAGCAGCTTACACTGATCCACACTGAACAGTAACAATATTAACTCAGATTGGCTTCAGATTAATTTTGGTATTTTCACTAAACGTGTTTCTTTAATTGTGCCCTCGTCACTTTAGATAATCTCTGTTTTTCCTCTGAATCTGACATGAATATAAGGATTTTACATGCTCACACACTTTTCTCTAACATTTATTTAGTCTAATTAGAAAACGGCATCTCTTATAGTCTGCATGTGTGCCCTGTTTACTATAAATTATAACAAGCAGCACAGAGCGACACTGAGTAATGAGATGCAGTAAAACATCAGTACAGGCACAGATCAAAATGATGTTTGTGGATGTTTTTAAATCTGGTTTTAAATACAATATAAGAAACATTTTGCACACCAAGACATTTATTGCTTATTATAATTAAAATCAGGAATCAAAACAGTAAAAACGAATAAAGTTTTATTGTTTTTTATTTCCCTTTATGATGCAGACAATTGAATATTGATTGATATAGACCAAAGTATGATAACAATTATAAAACACTGATGAACAATTATAAATGAATTAAAGGTAATTCACATTACTTCACATGTAATAAAAAAAATAAAATCATTTGATGCAAAAAAAACCATCAGTACAATAACATAAGATAAAATGAAGTAAAATATATGAAAATAAAAACACCTTAGACTAAACTAATGTTAAAAAGTTAATTACCAACATGTTAAAAATGTTAAAAACAATATGACAGAACAGAGCAGCCCCCTCCTGTGGGTCAGGCTGCAGCCCAAAGCACTGATCTCTATAATCACAGATATACACAACAAAGACAAAGACAAAGAATAAACAATATATACAATATAATGAATTATGATATAATATAAAATATAACTAATATAGAAACTAAAGGGTCATCTGAACCCTGTTATGATCAAAGGACGACTTCTGACCTTCAGACCTTTTATTTATTATTTTCAGTCTAATTATCATAGTTTCCCAGTATCTTACTTTCTATCATTATGATTATTATTTATTATTATAATTGTTGGGTGTTTATAACTTTAGGGTTTTTATATGTGTTATTGTCTCCACCAAGAAGGTTCTGTTTTCTATTGGTCTGTTTTTTTGGTTTGTCTCTTTTTCAGCGTGATTACAGAAAAAACTCCCGGCTGGATCATCATGGATCTTGGTGGAAGGATGAAGCACGGTCCAAGGAAGAACACAGTCAGTTTTTGAGTGATATAAATATATTTTACTTACGTTGCAAGATCGGGCTTTTGTGCTGCATTCATGTGGTGTTGTAAGAATCAGACAAATGAGTTCTCGACTGGGAAAATTCAAACTCTCTCTGTGATGTTTTTGGCCCAGAGGTTCACAGCGACTACAACGACACAGAGCATCAGCAGCAGAACACTGAGCACTGAGCATCTCACTATGTAGAAGGTGGAGGGACCTTTAAAGGGCTCTCTGTACTTTAGAACCGTTCTGGTCATTGACACACACCAATAATCTTCTGACACAACTGCACACCAGTACTCCCCTGTGTCTGCCAGTGAGACATTAGAGATAACCAGGCTCCCATTAGTTTCATACCAGTTCACTCTGCTCAGATCAGATGTTACATAAACTGTTTCTCCTTCTGTTCGGTTCGACTTTATGAACCAAAGGTGCATCCGACCCTGATCAAAATCTCTGCATCTGAGAGTGACGTCTTCTCCCTCTGTGAAGAGCTCTACAGCAGGTGGGGCAAATTTAGGACAAACAGCCAGAAAATAAACTTGCACTCTGTTAGATTCTTCACAGATGTACCAACCTGTGTGATATAATGTTAGTGATGAAAACACCAGCGAGTAGTTTTGGTCCACAGTCACAGTCTGGTTTTTTTCTTCTAGGACTCTGAGGGATCGTGTTTCACGATCATACTTCGTCCATTGTGGGGGCTGGTCATCAGTGACATCAGCAGCAGTGCACGGCAACACAGCCGTCTCTTCCACTGAACGGTAGATTGCCTCGAATGGTAGACTTAACTCTACAGGTCGACTGCTAACACACTGCTGTTGATTCATCACCAGACAGTTGTACCTTGTAAAGTCCGTTGCTTTGATGTTGGTTACATGAAGAGCTGATGAGGTTGTCTCCACTTGGTATCTTCCTCTTACTTCGTCCATCACTGACGTCGTATTGTCCCCAAAAACTCTGGTCCACATTTCTTTAGATCTTAAATCAGCCTTCAGCCACTGGACATCCAGACTGTCAGCTGCTCTGAAACATGGCAGGTCCACTGTTCCTCCAAGTCTTGAGTCAATAGATGCTGTCTCACCTACTGAACTACAAACAGTAACAGTGATGTTTTTCTCATGAGTCACGTTGCCCTCAGTCCAACACTCCTCTTGGTACAGGCCGGAGTCTGAATGGTTCAGGTTGTGGATCGTGTAAGAAGAAATATCCGGCCTGCTGAAGAGTCGTCGTTTCAAGTCTTCAGGTACTGTGGAGTTCTGGGACCAGAGGTCAGAGGTGTTCCACAGGACAAGCTTCTCCTCACCAACAAATCTGGAGATCAGGCAGGAGTTGGCCGCCTTCGGGAGGCTGAAGGTGTAAGAGTCCCCCTCCTCTTTGATGCTGATGAGTTGTTCTGCATGAATGTTGTTGATGAGAGCAAACAGCAGGAAGGAGAGCTCTGCGACTGCAGCCATTCTGCTCTGAGGTCTCCTTGTGAGTGTCCACAAACACTGACACCACTCCCCTCATAAGCTCTGTGTCGACCCTCGTCAGCAGCTCCTCCTTTGTGACTTGTCTATCTCATCATCATAGGAAACTTTGAAGCGTCAGGCTCTCTATCAAGTCATCTATGTTCTTTTGAAATGTCGCAATATGTGTGAAAAGAGTTCAGGTTGAATAAGTCAGTAAAAAGTAATATTTTGTCACACGATGGTCACTGAGACTTTACCTACATGAGAGCTGTGTTTGTACAATCAAGTCAAAGTCAAACCACTCTTAGTGTGTGTTGGCCTCCATCAGGATTGTCCAATGTCAGCAATTCTGTTTGTGATTTGCATGGACAGGATCTCAAGGCACAGCAGGATGGAAGAGAGGGTCTGGTTAAGAAACTTCAGATTTCCATCTCTGCTCTTTGTGGACGATGTGATTCTTTTGGATTCATCAGAACGTGACCAAGAGCACACACTGGGGCTGTTTGCAGTGTGAGGCTGTCAGAACGAGAGTCAGCATCTCCAAGTCTGAGAAAGAAGGAGATCACTGATACAAGTGGCGAAATTAGTTTCCTACGCAAGGTTGCTGAGCTGATTGCTCATGCCAGCTGTTGAGAGATTTCACTCCAAAACCACAAACATCAACCTCATGATGTTATAGAGGAAGAGTCAGAGGATCACCAAAGTCAGTGGGGTTCAAACTCTGGGAAACATGAATACCTGAACTGAATTTCATGCCTATCAATCAAATAGTGGTTGAGTTATTTCAGTTTGGGCCGACGTCATCATCACAGACTTTCCAGGTCCTCAGCTAGCATGGCTTAGAATTAGACTGTCATTCAAAGCTTTTGATATGTGTATGAATTTAAACCAAATCAAATATAAGAGAAGAAAATTGAAGTTCATTTGAAACAGATATATAGTGAAGTCGTTGTTGGGTTGATGGATATCTTTCTGGGGAAATGTGAAAGGAAATGGAGCCAAAACCGCTGAGGCTCGTTTATAAAACACAGATTATTGAGAGATATGGGGAAACCACCAGAGACAAGTGTTTATGTGTGTGTGTGTCTTTACCTCTGTTATGGTGGAGAGAGAGAGAGATTAGCATAAATAAAATATAATAAAATAACATGCAAAAGTGAGGCAGTTAAGACGCAACTTAAGTGTGAAGTTTATTGTATTTTCACGTTAAATTTCTCCAGTTAATTTAAATTAAGAAGAGAGGGGCAGAGCTGTCAGCTGATCACTATCTGGTGATGAGTTGGGTCAGAGGACGGGGGAAGATTCTGGACAGACCAGGTAAGCCCAAACGAGTAGTGGGGGTGAACTGGGAACGTTTGGAGGATGTCCCCGTCCGGGAGACAACTCAGATCTCCGGCGGAGCTTTTCTGGCATCCCTGTAGAGGTTGGGGGCATTGAACCAGAGTGGCCAATGTTCAAAGCTTGCATTGCTGAAGCTGTAGCGGTGAGCTGTGGCCTCAGGGTCTTAGGTGCCTAAAGGGGCGGTAACCCTCGAACACTGTGGTGGACACCGGTGGTCAGGGAAGCTGTCCGACTGAAGAAGGAGGCCTTCGGGGATCTGTTATCCTGGAAGACTCCGGTGCAGTTGCAAGGAACCGACCGGCTGCAGCCTTTGTTGTGTCAGAGGCAAAGAGAAGTTCGGAGAAGTCATGGAGAAGGGCTTTTGGGCGGCACCAAGGTGCTTCTGGTAAACCATTCGACATCTCAGGAGGGGGAAACGGGGAACCATCCAAGCTGTTTACAGTAAGGACGGGACGCTGGTGACCTCAGCCGATGAGGTAATCGGGCGGTGGAAGGAGCACTTTGAGGAAGTCCTTAATCCGACTAACACGCCCTCTCTTGTAGAGGCAGAGCTGGAGGCTGATGGGGAATCATTGTCAATATCTCTGGTGGAAGTTACTGAGGTAGTCAAACAACTCCACAGTGGCAAAGCCCCAGGGAAAGATGAGATTCGTCCTCAAATGCTGAAAGCTTTGGGTTTGGAGGGGCTGTCTTGGTTGACACGTCTCTTCAACATTGCGTGGAAGTCTGGGACAGTGCCAAGGGAGTGGCAGACCAATGTGGTGGTTCCCCTATTTAAAAAGGGGGACCAGAGGGTGTGTGCCGCGGGAGTATGGGGTGAGGGGGTAACTTCTGTGGGCCATTCGATCTCTGTACACCCAAAGCGAGAGCTGTGTCCGGATCCTCGGCAGTAAATCGGACTCGTTCTGGAGGGGGTCGGCCTCTGCCAGGAGTGCGCTTTGTCACCAATCCTGTTTGTGATTTTCATGGACAGGATATCGAGGCGTAGTCGTGGTGGGGAGGGGTTGCAGTTGGGTGGGCTTAGGATCTCGTCTCTGATTTTTGCAGATGATGTGGTCCTGATGTTATCGTCAGTGACCTTCAGCACTCACTGGATCGGTTCACAGACAATTGTCAAACGCCCGGGCTGAGGATCAGCACCACTAAATCTGAGGCCATGGCTCTTAGCAGGAAACCGGTGGATTGCTTACTCCAGGTAGGGAATGAGTCCTTATCCCAAGTGAAGGATTTCAAGTACCTCGGGATCATGTTTACGAGTGAGGGGACAATGGAGCGTAAGTTTGGCTGGAGAATCGGAGCAGCGGGGGCGGAGCTGCAGTCGTTCTACCGCACCTTTGCGTTGAAAGGAGCCAGTTGAGGTGGTTCAGGATCATCTGGTAAGGATGAACCCTGGGCGCCTCCCTAGGGAGGTGTTCCAGGCACGTCCAGCTGGGAGGAGGCCTCGGGGAAGACCCAGGACCAGGTGGAGAGATTAGATCTCCACACTGGCCTGGGAACGCCTCAGGATCCCCCAGTTAGAGCTGGTTAATGTGGCCCGGGAAAGGGAAGTTTTGTTTCCGGTAACAACCAACCTGATATTTTTACTGTAGTGTATCAAAGACAAGTCTGTTCATTATAATCTGCTGCTGCCTCACAGTAATTACATATTTAAATTTAGTGTGAAATAGAAGGAGATAGAAGGATCATCTTCAGGTCCTGTCTTGTTTCAAATGTGTATTATTAATATTGTGTCTTCTGTTAATGACTGTAATGTTCATGTTTATGCAGATGACACTATTCTGTATTGTTTAACTGACTCTGTACAAGTTGCTGTTGAGAACCAACAACTTTATTTAATATTCTTCAAAAAGCACTTTAAAAAGTACTTAATGCAAACAAAACAAAGATGATGCTTTACTCTAGAACAAGACACTGATTTAGGAGCTTACACTGATCCAGTGATAAGATGCAGTAAATTATCAGTACAGGCACAGATCAAAATGATGTTTGTGGATGTTGTTAATCTGGTTTTTAAATACAATATAAGAAACATTTTCTACACCAAGAGATATGTTGATTATAATAATTAAGATCAGAAATCAAAACAGTAAAAACTAATAACGTTTTATTGTTTTTATTTCCTCAGTACAACACAACTTACAATTATGACGTAAATTATTTAAAAAGAAGAACACCTTAGACTAAACTAATGTTAAAAAGTTAATTACCAACATGTTAAAAATGTTAAAAATGTTAAAAATGTTAAAAACAATATGACAGAACAGAGCAGCCCCATCCTGTGGGTCAGGCTGCAGCCCAAAGCACTGATCTCTATAATCACAGATATACACAACAAAACAAAGACAAAGGATAAACAATATATACAATATAATGAACTATGATATAATATAAAATATAACTAATACAGAATCTAAAGGGTCATCTGAACCCTGTTATGATCAAAGGACGACTTCTGACCTTCAGACCTTTTATTTATTATTATAATTATTATAATTGTTGGGTATTTATAACTTTAGGGGTTTTATATATGTGTTATTGTCTCCACCAAGAAGGGTCTGTTTTCTATTGGTCTGTTTTTTTGGTTTGTCTCTTTTTCAGCGTGATTACAGAAAAAACTCCCGGCTGGATCATCATGGATCTTGGTGGAAGGATGAAGCACGGTCCAAGGAAGAACACAGTCAGTTTTTGAGTGGATCCAAATCACAAGAAAATTATTTTTTTTACTTTAATTGCAAGATCGGGCTGTTGTGCTGCATTCATGTGCTGTTGTAAGAATCAGACAAATGAGTTCTCGACTGGGAAAGTTCAAACTCTCTCTCTGATGTTTTTGGCCCAGAGGTTCACAGCGACTACAACGACACAGAGCATCAGCAGCAGAACACTGAGCACTGAGCATCTCACTATGTAGAAGGTGGAGGGACCTTTAAAGGGCTCTCTGTACTTTAGAACCGTTCTGGTCGTTGACACACACCGATTATCTGCTGACGTTACTGCACACCAGTACTCCCCTGTGTCTGCCAGTGAGACATTAGAGATAACCAGTCTCCCATTAGAATAATACCTGTTCACTCTGCTCAGATCAGATGTTACATAAACTGTTTCTCCTTCTGTTCGGTTCGACTTTATGAACCAAAGGTGCAACTGACCCTGTTCAGAATCTCTGCATCTGAGAGTGACGTCTTCCCCTTCTGAGAAGAGCTCTACAGCAGGTGGGACACATTTATGGCACACAATGAGAATAATAATTTGCACTCTGTTAGATTCTTCACAGGAGTACCAACCTGTGTGATTCAATGTTAGTGATGAAAACACCAGCGAGTAGTTTTGGTCCACAGTCACAGTCTGGTTTTGTTGTCCTAGGACAGGGTAGGATCTTGTGTTAGGATCATACTTCGTCCATTGTGGGGGCTGGTCATCAGTGACATCAGCAGCAGTGCACGGCAACACAGCCGTCTCTTCTACTGAGCCGTAGATTACCTTTAATCGTAGTTTCAACTCTATAGGTCGACTGCTAACACACTGCTGTTGACTCATCACCAGACAGGTGAACGTTGTTAAGTCCGTTATTTTGATGTCGGATACACGAAGAGCTGATGAGTTTGTCTCCACTTGGTATCTTCCTCTTACTTCGTCCATCACTGACGTCGTATTGTCCCCAAAAACTCTGGTCCACATTTCTTTAGATCTTAAATCAGCCTTCAGCCACTGGACATCCAGATTGTCAGCTGCTCTGAAACATGGCAGGTCCACTGTTTCGCCAAGTCCTTTGTAAATTTTTTCCATCTTATTTGTTGAACTACAAATAGTTATAGTGTAGTTTCTCTCATGAGTCAGGTTGCCCTCAGTCCAACACTCCTCTTGGTACAGGCCGGAGTCTGAATGGGTCAGGTTGTGGATCGTGTAAGAAGAAATATTCGGCGTGCTGACAAGTCGTCGTTCCAAGTCTTCAGGTACTGTGGAGTTCTGGGACCAGAGGTCAGAGGTGTTCCACAGGACAAGCTTCTCCTCACCAACAAATCTGGAGATCAGGCAGGAGTTGGCCGCCTTCGGGAGGCTGAAGGTGTAAGAGTCCCCTTCCTCTTTGATGGTGATGAGTTGTTCTGCATGAATGTTGTGGATGAGAGCAAACAGCAGGAAGGAGAGCTCTGCGACTGCAGCCATTCTGCTCTGAGGTCTCCTTGTGAGTGTCCACAAACACTGACACCACTCCCCTCATAAGCTCTGTGTCGACCCTCGTCAGCAGCTCCTCCTTTGTGGTTTAATGAATGTCACTTCTTCTTTATCTCATCATCATAGGAAACTTTGAAGCGTCAGGCTCTCCTTTTGACGTGTCGCAATATGTGTGAAAAGTTTTCACCTTTTACATTTTCAAAGTGTCATCTCGAGTCCACAGAGACATTTATCTAATGGGAAGAGTTCAGGTTGAATAAGTCAGTAAAAAGTAACATCTTGGTCGATGGTCACTGAGACTTTACCTACATGAGAGCTGTGTTTGTACACTCAAGTCAAAGTCAAACCACTCTTAGTGTGTGTTGGCCTCCATCAGGATTGTCCAATGTCAGCAATTCTGTTTGTGATTTGCATGGACAGGATCTCAAGGCACAGCAGGATGGAAGAGAGGGTCTGGTTAAGAAACTTCAGATTTCCATCTCTGCTCTTTGTGGACGATGTGATTCTTTTGGATTCATCAGAACGTGACCAACAGCACACACTGGGGCTGTTTGCAGTGTGAAGCTGTCAGAACGAGAGTCAGCATCTCCAAGTCTGAGAAAGAAGGAGATCACTGATACAAGTGGAGAAATTAGTTTCCTACGCAAGTTTGCTGAGCTGATTCCTCATGCCAGCTGTTGAGAGATTTCACTCCAAAACCACAAACATCAACCTCATGATGTTATAGAGGAAGAGTCAGAGGATCACCAAAGTCAGTGGGGTTCAAACTCTGGGAAACATGAATGCCTGAACTGAATTTCATGCCTATCAATCAAATAGTGTTTGAGTTATTTCAGTTTGGGCCGACGTCATCATCACAGACTTTTCAGGTCCTCAGCTAGCATGGCTAAGAATTAGACTGTCATTCAAAGCTTTTGATATGTGTATGAATTTAAACCAAATCAAATATAAGAGAAGAAAATTGAAGTTCATTTGAAACAGATATATAGTGAAGTCGTTGTTGGGTTGATTGACATCTTTCGGGGAAATGTGAAAGGAAATGGAGCCAAAACCGCTGAGGCTCGTTTATGAAACACAGATTATTGAGAGATATGGGGAAACCACCAGAGACAAGTGTTTATGTGTGTGTGTGTCTTTACCTCTGTTATGGTGGAGAGAGAGAGAGATTAGCATAAATAAAATATAATAAAAAAACATGCACAAGTGAGGCAGTTAAGACGACAACTTAAGTGTGAAGTTTATTGGATTTTCACGTTAAATTTCTCCAGTTAATTTAAATTAAGAAGAGAGGGGCCGAGCTGTCAGCTGATCACTATCTGGTGATGAGTTGGGTCAGAGGATGGGGGAAGATTCTGGACAGACCAGGTAAACCCAAACGAGTAGTGCGGGTGAACTGGGAACGTTTGGAGGATGTCCCCGTCCGGGAGACAACTCAGATCTCCGGCGGAGCTTTTCTGGCATCCCTGTGGAGGTTGGGGGCATTGAACCGGAGTGGCCAATGTTCAAAGCTTGCGTTGCTGAAGCTGTAGCGGTGAGCTGTGGCCTCAAGGTCTTAGGTGCCTCAAGGGGCGGTAGCCATTGAACACCGTGGTGGAGACCGATGGTCAGAGAAGCTGTCCGACTGAAGAAGGAGGCCTTCCGGGATCTGTTATCCTGGAAGACTCCGGTGCAGTTGCAAGGTACCGACCGGCTGCAGCCTCTGTTGTGTCAGAGGCAAAGCAGCGGGTGTCAAAGGAGTTCGGAGACGTCATGGAGAAGGACTTTTGGGCGGCACCAAGGTGCTTCTGGAAAACCATTCGACATCTCAGGATGGGGAAACGGGGTACCGTCCAAGCTGTTTACAGTAAGGACAGGACACTGGTTACCTCAGCTTATAAGGTAATCGGGCGGTGGAAGGAGCACTTTGAGGAAGTCCTTAATCCGACTAACACGCCCTCTTTTGTAGAGGCAGAGCTGGAGGCTGATGGGGAATCATTGTCAATATCTCTGGTGGAAGTTACTGAAATAGTCAAACAACTCCACAGTGGCAAAGCCCCAGGGATTGATGAGATTCGTCCAGAAATGCTGAAAGCTTTGGGTTTGGAGGGGCTGTCTTGGTTGGTACGTCTCTTCAACATTGCGTGGAAGTCTGGGACAGTGCCAAGGGAGTGGCAGACCAATGTGGTGGTTCCCCTATTTAAAAAGGGGGACCAGAGATGTGTGCCGCGGGAGTATGGGGTGAGGGGGTAACTTCTGTGGGCCATTCGATCTCTGTACACCCAAAGCGAGAGCTGTGTCCGGATCCTCGGCAGTAAATCGGACTCGTTCTGGAGGGGGTCGGCCTCTACCAGGAGTGCGCTTTGTCACCAATCCTGTTTGTGATTTTCATGGACAGGATATCGAGGCGTAGTCGTGGTGGGGAGGGGTTGCAGTTGGGTGGGCTTAGGATCTCGTCTCTGATTTTTGCAGATGATGTGGTCCTGATGTTATCGTCAGTGACCTTCAGCACTCACTGGATCGGTTCACAGACAATTGTCAAACGGCCGGGCTGAGGATCAGCACCACTAAATCTGAGGCCATGGCTCTTAGCAGGAAACCGGTGGATTGCTTACTCCAGGTAGGGAATGAGTCCTTATCCCAAGTGAAGGATTTCAAGTACCTCGGGATCATGTTTACGAGTGAGGGGACGATGGAGCGTGAGTTTGGCTGGAGAATCGGAGCAGCGGGGGCAGCTTTGCAGTCGTTCTACCGCACCTTTGCGTTGAAAGGAGCCAGTTGAGGTGGTTCAGGATCATCTAGTAAGGATGAACCCTGGGCGCCTCCCTAGGGAGGTGTTCCAGGCACGTCCAGCTGGAAGGAGGCCTCAGGGAAGTCCCAGGACCAGGTGGAGAGATTAGATCTCCACACTGGCCTGGGAACGCCTCAGGATCCCCCAGTTAGAGCTGGTTAATGTGGCCCAGGAAAGGGAAGTTTGGGGTCCCCTGCTAAAGCTGCTTCCCCCCGAGACCCGACCCCGGATAAGCGGTTGAAGATGAGATGAGATTTTAAAGTTTTGTTTCCGGTAACAACCAACCTGATATTTTTACCGTAGTGTATCAAAGACAAGTCTGTTCATTATAATCTGCTGCTGCCTCACAGTAATTACATATTTAAATTCAGTGTGAAATAGAAGGAGATAGAAGGATCATCTTCAGGTCCTGTCTTGTTTCAAATGTGTATGATTAATATTGTGTCTTCTGTTAATGACTGTAATGTTCATGTTTATGCAGATGACACTATTCTGTATTGTTTAATTGACTCTGTACAAGTTGCTGATGAGAACCAACAACTTTATTTAATATCCTTCAAAATGCACTTTAAAAAGTACTTAATGCAAACAAAACAAAGATGATGCTTAACTCTAGAACAAGACACTGATTTAGCAGCTTACACTGATCCAGTAATGAGATGCAGTAAAACATCAGTACAGGCACAGATCAAAATGATGTTTGTGGATGTTGTTAATCTGGTTTTTAAATACAATATAAGAAACATTTTCTACACCAAGAGATATGTAGATTATAATCATTAAGATCAGAAATCAAAACAGTAAAAACTAATAACGTTTTATTGTTTTTATTTCCTCAGTACAACACAACTTACAATTATGACGTAAATTATTTAAAAAGAAGAACACCTTAGACTAAACTAATGTTAAAAAGTTAATTACCAACATGTTAAAAATGTTAAAAACAATATGACAGAACAGAGCAGCCCCCTCCTGTGGGTCAGGCTGCTGTGATCTCTATAATCACAGATATACACAACACAACAAACACAAAGGATAAACAATACATACAATATAATATTCTATGATATAATATAAAATATAACTAATATAGAAACTAAAGGGTCATCTGAACCCTGTAATGATCAAAGGACGACTTCTGACCTTCAGACCTTTTATTTATTATTATAATTATTATAATTGTTGGGTGTTTATAACTTTAGGGGTTTTATATATGTGTTATTGTCTCCACCAAGAAGGGTCTGTTTTCTATTGGTCTGTTTTTTTTGTTTGTCTATTTTTCAGCGTGATTACAGGAAAAACTCCCGGCTGGATCATCATGGATCTTGGTGGAAGGATGAAGCACGGTCCAAGGAAGAACACAGTACGTTTTTGAGTTGATCCAAATAACAAGAAAATTATTTTTTTACTTTAATTGCAAGATCGGGCCGTTGTGCTGCATTCATGCGTTGTTGTAAGAATCAGACAAATGAGTTCTCGGCTGGGAAAATTCAAACTCTCTCTGTGATGTTTTTGGCCCAGAGGTTCACAGCGACTAAAACAACACAGAGCATCAGCAGCAGAACACTGAGCACTGAGCATCTCACTATGTAGAAGGTGGAGGGACCTTTAAAGGGCTTTAGAACCGTTCTGGTCGTTGACACACACTGGTCATATAGGTCAATAACTGCACACCAGTACTCCCCTGTGTCTGCCAGTGAGACATTAGAGATAACCAGGCTCCCATTAGATTTATACCAGTTCACTCTGCTCAGATCAGATGCTACATAAACTGTTTCTCCTTCTGTTCGGTTCGACTTAACGAACCAACCGTGCCCCTCACCCTGTTCAAAATCTCTGCATCTGAGAGTGACGTCGTCTCCTTCTGTGAAGAGCTCTACAGCAGGTGGGGCAAATTTAGGACACACAGCCAGAAAATACATTTGCACTCTGTTAAATTCTTCACAGATGTAAAAACCTGTGTGATATAATGTTAGTGATGAAAACACCAGTGAGTAGTTTTGGTCCACAGTCACAGTCTGGTTTTGTTGTCCAAGGTCAGTGTAGGAACCTGTTTCCCAATCATACTTCTTCCATTGTGGGGGCTGGTCATCAGTGACATCAGCAGCAGTGCACGGCAACACAGCCGTCTCTTCTACTGAACGGTAGATTGCCTCTGTTTGTCGTTTCAACTCTACAGGTCGACTGCTAACACACCGCTGTTGACTCATCACCAGACAGGTGTATTTGGTAAAGGCTGTTGCTTTGATGTTGGATACACGAAGAGCTGATGAGTTTGTCTCCACTTGGTATCTTCCTCTAACTTCGTCCATCACTGATGTCGTATTGTCCCCAAAAACTCTGGTCCACATTTCTTTAGATCTTAAATCAGCCTTCAGCCACTGGACATCCAGACTGTCAGCTGCTCTGAAACATGGCAGGTCCACTGTTCCTCCAAGGGTTGAGCTAATTATTTCTGTCTCACCTACTGAAATACAAACAGTAATACTGAATATTTTCTCATGAGTCACGTTGCCCTCAGTCCAACACTCCTCTTGGTACAGGCCGGAGTCTGAATGGGTCAGGTCGTGAATCGTGTAAGAAGAAATATTTGGCGTGCTGACAAGTCGTCGTTTCAAGTCTTCAGGTACTGTGGAGTTCTGGGACCAGAGGTCAGAGGTGTTCCACAGGACAAGCTTCTCCTCACCAACAAATCTGGAGATCAGGCAGGAGTTGGCCGCCTTCGGGAGGTTGAAGGTGTAAGAGTCCCCTCTCTTTTTGATGGTGATGGGTTGTTCTGCATGAATGTTGTTGATGAGAGCAAACAGCAGGAAGGAGAGCTCTGCGACTGCAGCCATTCTGCTCTGAGGTCTCCTTGTGAGTGTCCACAAACACTGACACCACTCCCCTCATAAGCTCTGTGTCGACCCTCGTCAGCAGCTCCTCCTTTGTGACTTCTTTATCTCATCATCATAGGAAACTTTGAAGCGTCAGGCTCTCTATCAAGTCATCTATGTTCTCTGGAAGTGTCTAAAACCACTGAGGCAGTCGTGTCTTCAAACACAGATGATTGAGAGATTTGAGGAAACCACCAGTGAAAAGTGTGTTTGTGCGTGAAACATCACCATAATGTGTGTATGTATCTACATCTGTGATGGTGGAGGGAGAAAGATGACCATAAGTTAATATAATAAATATAAAAACATGAAAAAGTGAGGTAGTAAAGACGATGACTTTAGTGTGAAGCTTATCGGATTTTCACATTAAATGTCACGTTTCCAGTTAATCAGATTAAAAATGTTCAAGTCTTGTTTCCTGTAAGAACCAACGTGACGGCTCTTTTTATCGTAGTGTTTCACAGACTGTGTATTAAGCTCTGCTGCTGCCTGGAGTGGACAGAAAAAGTTTCTCTTGGTGAATTTCCCACATAGATCACAGAGATTTCCGAGTATGAGTCAAGATTCTGGAGCCTACATTTCCCACAATGCAACTGAAAAGAATTTCAGTTTTGATCTCTAGCTCAGTGTGAATGTCTCCCTCTGATATCACAACACAACATGGATGTATGGAGCTGTATTGTGTTTGAATTGTATTTCCCACAGTGACTGTTTCCATCATTGAAGCCACTTTGAGATAAGGAGTGAAAGACTCTCACTGTCCTTCCTTTTCCTTCCTGTCATCTCATCCTTCTCTTCAGGTCCTTTTCTTTACATTTAACTCCTACTTAGTGTTTCATCCCTTATGTGAGTTTTCTGTGGATGTTGTGGACATTGATGCAGCCTGATACTGCTCATGTGGTGCAAGGCCGTCTCATTTCATGTTGGGCCAGTGTTGTGTACATTGACATCACTCATCTTTAACCGCTTATCTGGGGTCGAGTTGCTGGGGCAGCAGCTCTAGCAGGGGACTCCAAACTTTCCCTTTCCAGGCCCCATTACCCTGCTCTAATTGCGGATTCCCGAGGCGTTCCCAGCCAAGTATGGAGATATCATTCCCACACCTAGTCCTGGGTCTTGCTGGAGGCCTCTTCCCTGCTGGACTTGCCTGGAACAACTCCCTAGGGAGGCGCCCAGGGAGCATCCTTACTAGATACCCGAACCACCTCAACCGACTCTACTCCAAGTTCATTATGGCTGGCCAAACTTCTCCCCCTCTCTCTAAGGGAGACTCCAGACCCCCTCCTGAGAAAACCAATTTCGGTCACTTGTACCAGCAACCTCTTTCTTTCGGTCATGACCCAACTTTCATGACCACAGGTGAGGGTAGGAACAAAGATTGACCGGTAGATCCAACGGTGCGGTAGAGCGACTGCAGCACTACCCTCGCTACTCCAATTCTCCGGCCAAACTCACGCTCCATCGTCGTCTCACTCGTGAACATGATCCTGAGGTACTTGAACTCCTTCACTTGGGGTAAGGACTCATTCCCTACCTGGAGTAAGAATCCACCAGTTTCCTGCTGAGAGCCATGACCTCAGATTTAGAGGTGCTGATCCTCATCCCAGCCGTTTCACACTTGGCTGCAAACTGATCCAGTGAGTGCTGAAGGTCACTGACCGATGATGCCATCAGGACCACAACCAGCCCACCGAACTGCAACCAGTCCCCTTCACAACTACGCCTCGACATCCTGTCCATGAAAATTACGCACCCCTGGCGGAGGCCAACACCGACCAGAAACAAATCCGACTCTTGCTTTGGGAGTACAGAGATTGGATGGCCCTGGGAAGTGAACCCATACTCCCGCAGCACCTCCCACAGTATACGATACTTGCGATCCTTGTGATCCTTTCAATCTATTGTTCCACGTCTAGGACTGAATCTGCATTGTTCCTCTTCAATTTGACTATAGGACGAACCCTCCTTTCCAGCACCTTGGAGTAGACATTACCAGGGAGGCTAATTAGTGTGATACCCCTGTAATTGGCAAACACTCTCTGGTCCTCCTTTTTGAACAGGGGAACCACCACCCCGGTTGTGCTGCAACTCCCTTGGCACTGTACCAGACTCCCACGCAATGTTGGAGAGACTTGTCAACCAAGCCAGCCCCTCCAAACCCAAAGCTTTTAGGATTTTTGGACGAATCTCATCTTTCTCTGGGTCTTTGCCGCTGTGGAGTTGTTTGACTGCCTCAATGACTTCCACCAGGGATATTGACAATGATTCCCCATCAGCCTCCAGCGCTGCCTCTACAAAAGAGGGTGTGTGAGTCGGATTAAGGCGCTCCTCAAAATGCTCATCCACCTCCAGATTACCTTATAAACTGAGGTCACTGGCATCCTGTCCGTACTGTAAACAGCTTGGTTGGTTCCCCATTCCCCCTCCTGAAGTTCCAAATGGTTTTCCAGTAGCACCTTTGTATCGCCCGAAAATCCTTCTCCATGACGTCTCCGAACTTCTCCCTCACCCACTGCTTTGCTTATCCCGCATAACATATCCCTGACCACCGGTGTCCACCACAGTGTTCGAGAGTCACCGCCCCTTGAGGCACCTAAGACCTTGAGGCCATAGCTCATCGCTGCAGCTTTAGCAATGGAAGCTTTGAACATTACCAACTCGGGTTCAATGCCCCCAACCTCTACAGTGATGCCAGAAAAGCTCCTCCAGAGGTGCGAGTTGAAGATTCAGACATGGGGCCTCCTCCAGACGTTCCCAGTTCACCGGCACTACCCGTTTGAGTTGGAAAATAGAAAACACTTTGACTGTTGAGCAGCACAATGTGGTCCAAGGTGAAACCTGACCTGGGGATGCTGTCATGGAATTCAATCATTTCAGAATAACGATATATTTTTAAATGTTAAAGTGTCTGAACTCGACTTATAGAGCGTTAATATCGCAGTGAACAAATGTTTGCCATGGGTTGATATAGTGGAGTAATGGCGTCCTGAGCAGGGGATGAAGCCACTCTACTATACTGACTTTTGTCTCAACATACTATACCATACTTTCTTTTTTTTAAACTATTTTTGTCGGCATATTAAACTACATTTTTTTGTTTTTTTTTAAGACAAACTCTACAGGCAGTTGGAAGTGTAGTTAATCTGGATCTCCACGTGGCAGCTTAATCTTGGCAATGAATCACATCAATTGAAGCATTTACTCAGATTATATTTCTATGCTATGATAAACTGTATGACTACGATATAAATTAAGAATCACAGAACAGCCATTATGTTGTTCACATGCGTGCACAACAAGCAGATGGTTAAGTGTGAAATTGATGAGATGGAGATTTAAGACTCAGCTTCAAGTGAACAGAGAGGAAAATACACGTGTTCATTTTCTTTTATCTTAATTATTTTTTCCTGCTGTTTAGTTTCGTACAAAGAAACATTTAAATATGTTTAATAAAGTGTTGTTCACACTCTAGCCCAATAGGTGGCAGTATGTCTGTTTCCCTCCATCGGTAAAAAGAGACCGGAAGTGGTCATTCACGCGGGAAGAAAGTGTATTTTTATTCTTTATTCTGAATTTCCAAAGCGGCTCAAACTCTTTTTAGATCCATTATGATCCAGCTTTGTCTTATTTGAACTTTGTTTGGCTGTTAACTCATTTGTTGGAGTCAAATAGATAAACAGTGAAACCGTAGGTCGGCTATTGACGCGGAAATGCCGCATTGCATGATGGGAAGAGGAGCAGTTATCTGTCAAGTGAAATGTGAATAATCTTTGTCATCCTCAGTACAAGAGTGTCTCTTCTATATTAAATCCCTGTAGATAATCATCCCTGTGTATATAGTGTTGTGTTTTGGTAGTTTAAATATAGTGAGAGCCATCAGTCAGCATGGTGTGTGTGTGAATGACTCCTCTGTCTCTGATCTGTACAACTCATACTTACCTGGCAAGGGAGATACCATGATCAAGAAGGTGGTTCACCCAGGGCGAGGCTTAACCATTGCACTCCGGTTGAGCTGACCTCTGCGAATTCCCCAAATGTGGGAATCTCGATTGCATAATTTATGGTAGTGGGGGACTGCGTTCGCGCTCTCCCCTGATAACATGTACAATGAAAATACAATAATCATCAGCCTGTCATCAGCTAGGGTATATTCCCAGAATGCAGCGCAGCATCTCAACTACATCTGTTACGTCATTAGCCTAATCCTTCTCTGACTTTTAATTTATCCCCAAACCAATTTCAGTCAAGAGCAACTGAACATCTAACCAGTCAGATGCATCCATGAACTGATGAAGCCTCAGTTTTGTTGTTTCGGGTTAAAAAGAACAAATGTGGTTAAAAAAAAAAAAGTAACCGTGAGTGAAGATGACGGTGCGGAGAATAGGGAGTTCTCCTCAGAGCCATCCCCGGTATCGCTTCTCGGCCTTTTGGCTAAGATCAAGTGTAGTATCTGTTCTTATCAGTTTAATATCTGATACGTTCCCTACCCGGGGACCATATATTAAATTGATTTTTGGAACAGGGAGATGGAATAGGGGCTTGCTCCGTCCACTCCACGCATCGACCTGGTATTGCAGTACCTCCAGGAACGGTGCACCCCCTCTGGATGTTCAATAATAACAAATCTGTCATTGACTTACATGTGTTTGCTGTGAAACTGCATTATGGTTAAGTGTTTTATATAAGTTTATGTGTATTGTTATTCCACTCTCGTCTGACTGTTTCTTTTCTCCGATCATAGAACCTAAAAAACAAATATCGACCTCCTACACTGACTTTACCATGAATTTATCTACTTTTTACTTTTTTTAGTCGGTTTACTTTGCTACAGTTTGCTTTTTCAGACATGCTCTACTTTGACTTTCAAATTTTTTTCTCGACATACTATGATTAAAAATAAATAAAAATACTATACCATGACTTTTTATATATATATATATATATATGTATATATATATTTATTTTCTTTTGTCGGCATACTAAACTACATTGTTTGCCTTTTTTACTCTACAATGACTTTTTTAAACTTATTTCACCATACTTTACTACTAGTTTTTTATTTTTCCACATTCTATACTTTGACTTTTATTTACTTTTTTCAACACAGTTCTACGACATTTGTTTGCCTTTTTGAAACTTCAGTACAATGACGTTTTTTTACTTTAATTATAATAATAATAATAAAAACAATTATTATTATTATTAATATCATTATTGTTAGTATTATTATTATTATCATCATCATCATTATTATTATTATTATTATAATAATAATGATTATTATTATTATGATAATTATCATTATTATTATTATAATTATCACCATAGACTGAAAAAAGAGGAATCTCGTCTGCCGGGAATCATCACACGAAGAAGAAGCGTCGCAGTGCGCAGATGCGGATGTGACGTAGCCATTGCCTGTAGTTCTTGAGTGGTGGTTATTCTGCGACAGACATGTGGAGGACTCGTTAGTGGTCCACGAGAGGGGCTATTTACCGAGTTTAACCTGCGGAGAAAGAGTATTTAAAGGGTGAAATACAGCCTCGGACTTCCGTTTGAGGCGGCGAATCTCACCTGTGCGCGGAGCTCGAACCAGGAATCACCGGGAACGGCGGGAGAAGGTAACGGGAGCTAATGCTAACAGTCGCCATTGTTTATGAGCAGCAGGCGGAGAGAGGCCTGCTAACTGCTAACGCGAACACCGTCATATAACCTCTTAAATACAACACACAGCGAACATATAATGTTTTATTTACTCGACTAGTGAAATGTTAAATATTAAATATTCATTAAATTGTTATTAAATTGAGGTTTAGTGAGTTAGAAATGGCTCCAAGAGGGTCACTGTGCCGACTGTAGCTAGCTAACGTTAGCTACATAGACTGGTTTTATTTTATTTTACTATTAAGAAGATTCAATATAAACTAAACAAACATGCATTTCTAATTGTTAAAATAAGACTTGCGTGAATTAAAATGTTTAAAACTAGTAAAATATTTAAAAATAACAAGCATACACATAAAAATGCTTAAATAATTAATAGTTTTTGCTAACTTTTTATTTTTTTTAATGTTTTAAAGTCTTTAAGAGTCTTTAAAAATAAAGGAGGGTAGAGTTTAAGTCAAATAATGTATGTATAAAGTGTTTTAGCTAAAATAAAGATAATAAATGTGTTAATTTAACCTACATAATATCCAGGATTGTGAATAATTAGAATTAAATCCGTCTTTGTTAGTATAAATATATTTACAAAACATTTTAAAAGGTGCTTCTGTACCGCGCTTATCTTTTTAATTCAATTCAACAGCGTGTCCTCAGCTTCAGGTCCCTTAAATTATCATTATAGTAAGGTTCAAAAACACTGGTGGGCCTTAATGAAGCGTGGTCGGCCATTAAATCACTCCGCGTCCCTGTGTTTACCTAATGTGAGTCATTCGGCTCTGTGGATGCGGTTGTGATTAGATCCTGGGGGTTGAGGGGGTTTCAGGAGGCCGTGTTTGGCGCGCTCACAGGCGGTAGGGTGGCCGGTGAGGCGCTGTTGCACCTGCGGAGCTCCTCGGTGCCTCTTCCGCAGGTGCAGTGGTGGAGAAAGTAACATTTTATCCACAGTGCAAAGTCATAACAGGGCTTATCTCAACACATGCTTTTACACATTTATACAAGATTCAAGAAAAATTCTTTTTATCCTCAGGGGTCATTAGAGGTCAGGCATTAATGGCCAAGTATGCAAACATTCATGGGATTTGACTCGCTCACACAGGTAGACATAAACAATATACACACTTAGGACACGTAAATAAAAATAATAACATGGGACGGATATATGGATATACAATCCAGATGGCACAATAGACACATAAGTTATGGATATATACATAAATGTAACATGAGACAGGGTCTTATATACAATTTTATATATATAAAATGACCAAATCACGAAAGAGTGACTGACTAAGAATAAATAGATGATACTTAACGTATAGAGTAGGTCTAGACCACACTTTATAACCTGTTTATGATTTACAGAGACGCAATTCCTCCATGATTAACGAGTAATGAGCAAGCTGTACTAGCTATAATAATAAAAAAGTAATAGTTATACACAGTATTTATCCAGCAATACATATAACCTTTCCTTTTAACAGGCATTAACGTGGAACAGACCCGGCTTTCACAAATGCCTCACTGTTAAAACGCTCAAGTCCTGCGTTCAAACCCGTACTGAAGTAAAATCATTTAACTAACTTAAACTAAAAGTACTAACCTGTCCCTGCCATGTTTTCCTATTTTATCTGATGTTTCTAGATTCATTCACCTGCTGCATTCATGTGTATGTTCCCTGTTTCTGCTGTCGATGTTTATGGTTGTGCTCGTTTTAACTCCTTTTTATATCATGTTGGGTAGTTTATGAACGTACAGCAATGCATCATCATACGTGATGACCAACTTTGGTACTTGGTAAATAGGTAGAATTGGGGGAGGGGGGTCTGGGGGTTTCCTTTCCAGGAAAATTTGAACTTTAATGACCTTCTGGAGACTTTTAAAGAAGGGAAATAACAAAATAAATACACTGCAACTGCAATTTTAATGTCAAATGCTTTAATTTAATCTCTCTTAAAGCAGCCCGTAGCACCAGCCTTTAAGGAACATAGGTGTGGGCCGGCCCTGTGCAGTTTAATTTGCGGTAAAGGGTAGAGTTGTCCACCCTGGTTCTGTTCTTTGTAACTCTCTCTCTGACTGTACTGAACGCCCTCTCTGACGATGCATTGCTGTTGGGGTTTGCACGAAAGTGCCTTCATCCGTTTAGTCAGACTCCTGAACCTCCCATCTTTTGCCACGATAGCCAAAAATCGGGAGAAATGCGGGAGAAATTTGATCGCAGGAGTGAAAGCCGGGAGTCTCCCGGGAAAAACGGGAGGGGTGGCAAGTATGTGTATCATATTCTACAAGATCATCATGTGTTTGTAGCTTGGCTGTCCTTGTGAGAAACGTGTATCTTTAAAACTTTGTACATTTTCCAGCTCATTCAAGGGGCTTTTTATTAAAGACTTAGAAGTAGGATCATTCTCTCAACACATACAGGAACACCTCGCCCTTCAGTTCATCACCAACATTCAACATCAACACAGCTGGAGATACATGGTTTTCACTGGACAGGGAGGGGACGAACAATCTCACCTGAAATGTATTAAATCTGTCACATAAAAGGAGTTTAATTACTATATTTACTTTAGCTCCTCCAAAATCTCTCCCAGCTCCGGAGATGATGTTGTTTTGCCGACAGTGAACTTAACTGGTGGCACAGATTTTGTTTTTTAAGCACCCACAGGGATCAATAAAACCTCTCCAAGTAAATGTAAAGTCTAAAACCAGCAGCTTTAGATGTTGTTGTTTTTGTGGGTTGTAAATCACTTTGGACAAAAGGATGTTAGGCTGACGGTGGCAGAGGTTCACTGACTTAACTCCTGTCATCTTAAATGTGGAGCTGCAGCAGCCGATTATGTTCATAATTAATTAATCAGATTGTTTTCTTTCATACCACATTATTTATTAAGGCTATTAAGATACTATTAAAGGTAAATTGAGTCCAAACTAGTTTGTTAGAGGTTAATGTGTAAAACAGATGCTTTTAAAATGATTATCAAAGCGAGTCAGTTAACTTCTGTCACTTAACCTGTTGATTAATTGATTATGCTTTAATTCTTGCACCTTTTTTCCCAACAGGGACGGGGATATGTCGTACTATTCATCCTCCCGTAGCTCGTCCCGGGCCACCGACTGTAAAGTGTATGTGGGTGACTTGGGCAACGGTGCTGCCAAGGGGGAGCTGGAGCGAGCGTTTAGTTATTACGGCCCGCTGAGAACCGTGTGGGTGGCCAGGAACCCACCGGGGTTCGCCTTTGTGGAGTTTGAGGACCCCAGAGACGCAGAAGATGCCGTGAAAGGCATGGATGGAAAGTACGTCGCAGCATTTTCCTGTAATGCCAAGACCAGACAATTAAAAACTTAAACCACTATTGTTTACAGTCCTTAAATTCTGTTTGTGTTGCCTCGTAACAAACAAAAGAAACACAAACAGCCAATTATTAGTGGACAGAAGAAGACAAAAGTGTCTAATCCGTGCAGCCTGCATTAAGATTATTGCACAGATTAAAAAAGTCTTTGGCATCGTCCTGACCTTTCTTTGCCCCAGGATCCTTTGTGGTTCCCGTGTCCGCGTGGAGATGTCAACGGGCATGTCCAGGAAGGGCCGTGGGCGCCCCAGCCGACGCCAGTTCGACCCCAATGATCGCTGCTACCAGTGTGGGGACCGGGGCCACTACGCCTACGACTGCTACCGCTTCAGCAAGAGAGGCGGCCGTCGCAGCAGGTGAGGAAACGCACTGTTTTACGCACGGGTGTGACTGATACGCTGCACACTGTCGTTTGTTGCTCTGGTGTGAACAGTGTTTGTCATTGTGTACCATCAAAGACGGACGTGGACAAATGTGTTTTGTGTTTCTGTTCCAGGTCTCGCTCCCATTCTCGATCTCGCTCCAGGTCCAGGTCCCGCGGGCGCCGTTATCGCTCTCGCTCCCGCAGCCGTAGCCACAGCCGGTACGTCAGCACAAACAGACACACAGACAAACGGCTGCTTTGGGGTCTGAATCATGGTGCTTTGTGCATCAAACCGGATGCATTTGAGCCTGAATGCACTGGTTTAAAAACTTTAATTTTGCCCACGTTCATCCAAATACTTCATCAACATGCACACAGTTGTTCTTATGTTGAATATTAAATAATGAACGGTTATGCTTTGTCATGTTTATTCAGTTCGACAGATGTTTATCCTTTTTGTACTGCCTGTGTTTTCAGGAGCCGTCGCCGATCTCCGTCCTATTCCAGACGCAGGAGCAGGTAAGAATACAGCTCGTGTGCATGTGATCCATGTAGCCTCAGCACTGTTGTTAGTCCAGTTCTGCAGACAGGAGTAAGATCAGATGTTCCTTTATGAGTCCCACAAAGCGTCAATAAGAAACAATAGATTGTAGAAGAATAGGAACCGTATAAACACAGGGAAATATAAGAATTACAGGAACAATATATTTTAAATTTCCACCAAGGCACAGAGGAACATATGAGTATTGTGCATTGAGATTGAGATTCACCTGAGCTGAGTATTTCACACTGAAGTGAACCCACGTGGGGAACATTATCGTGCAGTTATTGTCATTATTTAGTATTATTATTGTTTTGGTGTGTGTGGTCTACTGGGAGCAGTGCTGGTTGTACATCTCAAGTGTGGACTTTGTGACTGAATCCACTTTGCCTCCTGTAACGTTAGGTCTGGCTCCCCAGCCCGGTCCAAGTCCAGGACTCCAGCGAGAAGGTAGGTTGTGTCAGCTGCAGGTTTTTTTTTTAAACCCCATTTACTCAGCGTGTATCTGAAACGCACAGTTGTTTGGGCGTCGCAAACCCGTCCTGGTGGTGACGTGACTGTAGAGTGAGACACACCAAGTAACATAGTTTTGAATGATTCTCTGTACACGCACATGGTTCGGACCGCTACCGCACAGTTTCACATTTAGAAAATACAGAAGAAAACCGTTTTACTCCGCGCATATTTACAACAATAGCAGAGAATTAGGATTTATCTGCCCAAATGGACGGGACAGTGACAAGATGGACATCTATATTGAGTCCCACCAAGAGGAGTTCTCTCTCTTTTTCCTCCAAAACTGAGAGCAAACGAGAAATCTTCTTGACACAATGTTGGATCAACCAATCCGCATGCTTGACTGGCAGGTCAGCGCCTCACGCACACAACATCCTTTCCTGCTTAGCTCTGCAGAAGAATCATTCCACACTGGTCGTTCAGTGCGGGAGCAATGTAAATGTCTTTCTCTCTCTTCTTCTTCAGTCGTTCCAGATCTCGCTCTCGGTCTGGCTCTGCGCCCAGGGGACGCTCTGCGCCCAGGGGACGCTCTGCGCCCAGGGGACGCACTGCCTCCCGATCCCGTTCACGATCTCCGTCGGCCAATCACAAGAGGAACAGGTAAGCCCTCAGTTTAGATGTCTGTCGTTCTCTGAGACGTCGTAGGCTGTTTAGTACATTTCTAATGCTTAGTCCTGCCAGTGTCAGTGTTTAACCAAGACATTTTTTAGACGTATGGAAGAAGCTCCAGTAAGGTCGAGGTTAGCCATTATAGATTTTTAATGTCGCAGTTCAGACCGCAACTATCCTGCGCTCCAAGAGAGGGTCAGATATGTTCTTCACGTTAGCCAGAAGTAGGGGCTCCATCCTAGGCAGGGAATGGTTGTTTCATAGACCCTCCTTCCACCTCCGGGGAGCGTCATGCCGCCACCAAGCGACCGCCACTTGCCGGTGAGATGGACGACCACAGAGACCCCCTCCGCCTCGACGACGCGGAGAGATCTGCATCTGCCGCCTCTGCTGTTGGCCAGCAGTGGTGTGGGGGAGGGACGGAGGACCTGGACCCTCTGTCTGGTGTAGATGAAAGATTAGACCTCTCTTTCTCGTGCTCTCTTTTTGCAACTCTTGTTAAATCTGCACTGTTTAACCATCAGTCTCACCTGATCTGGAAAAGAGAGCACAGGAAAGACACTCAGCTTGTGAACTGTTCAGCCTCTTAGCAGCTAAAACCAGGGAAATGCACTCATGTCCTCTGTACTCTGCCTGTTTTGATCTCACCCACCCCAGATGTAGCTCGATTCTACACAGATTGATTCAGGCTGACAGAGCAAGAGAGGAAATTGTATTTATTGGATTGAGTGTTAAGTAAAGACTGTCAGAGGTACTTTTGTAAATGTTTCCAGTTTAAATTCCCTCTTCTGAATTTGGCTAGATCAAGAGAACTCTCCAGAACAATATGAACTGATAATGAGACAAAAGGACACCATTTGGTGTGACTTAAGTTAAGCATCTTTGCAGCACAGTTTTGTTTATTTTTCATATTTTCTTTAAAGCGTGTGGTGGGAGCTGAGCACTGCACTGACACCGCAGCTGATCCCAGGCCCAGGGTCTGCCAGCTGGCGGTGTGTACGTCCTGCGGGAGGGTGACTAAGCGCTGACCTGAGATCAGCCTTCGCCTGCATCTGGTGTTAGACAGCGAGAAAGAGGTCGACCTACCGACCGAACCCTCCGCACAGTGAACGGGCGGCCGTCTGTTCAACCGACGCACACGCTCAGACGAGATCAGCCCGCGCACACATACAGTTGTTCTACTAGAGTCACCCAGCCAGCCAGCCTTCAGACGTACCAGAGGGCTGACCCACACAGATCAGAGTTCGACCACTACCTTTTTAAATCCATTACCTACCTACCTACCTACCAGATCCCCCTACCTACCAGAGTTCTTCGGCCTCTGTCTTAGCTTCTGAAAGTGCGAGAAAGAGAGCTGACGAGAGATCAGTCTTCAAGAGCCTCCCAGCGCAGTGTCTCTGCAAGTTGTAGTCATCCGTCCTTCAGTCCTTTCATCCTTCGCTTCTCTGTACTTGTTGTTTCTGCCACTGTCTCCAAAGGTAACCAAAAATCAAACCCCCTGACAAAGCTCATGTTCATGGTGAAAGAAAAAAAAATGCTCAGGTCTGATGTAGTCTGGGAAGCTGGTGATTCTGTTTTTTTGTTTAAAGAGCTAAAAGTTGAGCCTTAAAACAAGCATGCTCAGAGTGTGAATGTGTGTGTTTGCATGTGTGAGGATGAGTGAGTGAGTGCAACAGAGGAAGGCAAGGTGAATTTTAATGCACTGATATCTCTTAGGAGGCTTTGTCAGATATGTTTTCTTCCTGTGCCACTTAAGTTGCACCAACATTATCGTTTTAGGGCGCACTCACACTGTCCTTCCGTACTCTGCCCGAGCACGTTTCATGGCTAAAGTCTAGTTAGTTTGACCAGTGTGAGTGAAACCGCACCGCGCCTAGCTGCTGCTCTCTTGTCGACCACGGCCCGTTTGGGAGAGGTGGGCTTTTGTAAAGTGCGTTTGCACGTGTACGAGCACGAGGCCTACGGCGGTTCTGAGGTCATTTCCTGTGCGCCTGTTGGGACGTAGAAAAAAGAAGGAGGGACCATGTGCGGACATTTCAAACAATGGCGGTGAAAGGTTCACGTTGGTGTGATGCGGAGGTGGAGTGTTTACTGCAGATTTGGTCGATGAAAAGATTCAAAAACAGTCGACAAGACGCACAAAAACTCTGAGGTCTATGTACAAACGGGCCTGGACGGGGGACAAGGACCCTAAAGCACGGGGCGCGGTACGGTTGGACAGTGTGAGTGCGCCCTAAAAGTACTTTATGATAGTGTGTATTTGAGTGCAGTATAAAAATAATAATAATAATGGCGACTTTCAAAGGTGTAGTTCCTTCTCTGGTCATAATTTCAATTAGGGCTGAACGATATGATCAGTTTTGGGTCTAATATTGAAATTCTCTTCCGTATTTTCAATATACACAAGCAATAAAGCATCTATCCTGTCAGGCTGTTCAGTCTTACGTAACACCCTTTTAAAATACAATTTCTGGGTCCAAACGCCATTGAGACGAGACAACGTGACCGATTATCAGCGCCTCTTTGGTCAGCTAGGCGTCTTTCATCGATAAGAGGTAAAATAACATTTATGTTTTTTAAAAACTCAGATCTGTCCAAACAACGGGCAACACGGCACTGCAGCGTTGTAGAAACACGAGGCCTGGGCCCGGAAATCTTATTTTGAAAGGGTGTTGCGTCACATCTTAACAGCCGCTACATTAGATACAGTCAACATATAAGGTGCTCTTTCATCTGCTGTTTTGATGAGATGCTGCATGAATTGATATGAACTTGATCTATTTAACTGTAAAAACCTTCACAGGAAGTAGAATATCATAACTTGCGCACGCTGACGAACATGGCGCCACCGCTCGCCTCGTACACAGTTTGTGGTCACATGTAACTGTGTGTGCACCATAGATGGACTTGATGACCCCGTGGTGGTCCCAGCCCCTCCATGTTCAACTTAAAAAGTCAAACATTTTTATCCCAAAGAGGATTTCTGTCAATTTGTTTCCCTTTTTAACCGCGCTGGTGTTTGCTCAGGTGGTCAGCATCATGATTGACCGCTGTAACCGCAGACTGGCTCCAAAATGAAAACGCGGTGCGTCCCGTATCTGGGCTACGTCGTCTACACTTTTTGCAGAGTGCGGCTGTGTCGTCCATCTCTATTTACACTCTGTGGTACAAACACACAGCCCACAGTGTCAGGCGTCTCCTAGCTTTTTGAAAATTGGGTCAAATTAAATGTGATGTATCGTTCAGCCCTAGTCCACCCATGTGCTGCCCCCTCTTTTTTCTGTTTGTAGTCATTAAAGGATTAAAGTCAGAGTAGCAACTATGCTAACAACCTGTTGTAGCCACAGGTGAGGAGACGGTCAGGGACCTGTATCAGTTATTTGAGTGTGGGGTGTGTTTCCCCATGTAGGGTTCATTATATATTTAGTAATTTCCTTAAAATACAAAGATTACCTTAGACCAGGGGTGTCAAAGTGATCCCGTAAAGGGTCGTGTGGCTGCAGGTTTTCAGTCCAACCAAGCAAGAACACACCTGACTCGACTTATTCAATCACCTGAACTGTCTTCACACAGTCGATTTGTTGGACCAGGTGTGTTTTTGATTGGTTGGAATGAAAACCTGCAGCCACACGGCCCTTTACGGGATCACTCTGACACCCATGCCATAGACCAGGGCTGCCCAACCTGGCTCCTGGAGAGCCACTGTCCTGCATGTTTTAGGTTTCTCCCTACCCTAACACACCTGAGTCTAATGATTTCCAAACCTGTGACGAGCTTCAGCTGCTTGATAACAAGCACATCATTAGACTCCGGTGTGTTGGAGCAGAGAGAAACCTAAAACATGCAGGACAGTGGCTCTCCAGGAGCCGGGTTGGGCAGCCCTGCCGTAGACGAATGTAACACAACGCAGATGCAAATATCTGTCGCTCTTGAGATGCACAGTTAGCGAGTATCAGCGCCCATCCAGTCATGACCTTCTCACGTGTACACTGTTAAGTTGGTTGAGTAATGTGTTGTCTTTATTGTGTGTGTCTTCCATCCTCCCCTGCGGCGCGCTAACTCCTCTCCATTTCTGTTTCAGTCGTTCCCGTTCAGCAAGTCCACACCGAAGCGCCACGCCGGCGGACGACTGAGTGAAGAAGACTTATTAGTTCGTTAACAGACAGACCCTCAACCCCTGCACCCTGTCTGCTTTTTACAGCCCTACAGCAGCTGTTGTTCCCCCCCCCCCCGTACTTGTCTGTCTAGTCCCAGCCTTTCTTTCTTTTTTTTTTTTAAGTATCATTTTCTCCCCAGGACTGTAGACGTCACGCAGCCTCAGATTGTTGATTTAGTCGGTATAGCAGGTGAAAATCAGTTTAATTTGATGGATTGTTTTAAGTGTCGCTGCAGCGTAGGTCTTCTCAGACGTCGCGTGGCAAAGTGTACGAAGCGACGCTCGTGTCGAGGTGATAGTGAATGTTGAATCTGACTTTTTAGCCGTGACGTGAGCAGCTCGTACGCCGTACGCGTTCTTCACTGGAAGATCGGTCGATGCGGACCTCGAGGATGAAGACGCTGCATTGGATGAACTGATTTTATTCTCTAAGAGCGCCAAATATTTTCCCCCTCCTCCATTTGAGACCCAGCATAGGATTTTTTTTTTTTTCGTGTGTGTGTGTGTGTGCGTTTGTGTGTGTGTGTTGATCTCCAGTTTGACTCGAGTTCAAATACGCTTTCCACTCATGATGGCATACGGAGGTAGATGCTGGAGCGCGTCCCTCTTTAGCTATGACATCACATTCCTACTGTTAGTTGTTTCTGCGCTGCACTGCCCCCTTTTTATGAACCATCAGCTTCACTCGTGTGCTGAACGGGACCCCCCCCCCCCCTCACCCCACTCTCTCCTCAGTGTGTTGATCTCTCCGAGTTGTTTGTGACTTTTAATTTTAAGATATATAACAGTGCTGAAGTTTGATTTGTGTCAGGGCTGCTTTAACAGTTTGTTCTGTTCCTGGCTTCTACGGTGAGACAGCGGCAGTTTTATTTTTGAATAAACCTCTTCATCAAACATCGGCCGTCCTGTTTTATTTCAGACAGACACGTTTACTTTACTTTAACCCTTTAATTTGACGTTTTGTGTCACTTTTAAAGTAGTTCTTGTTGTCCTGATGAGATAGACCGTGTACTAGAATCATACCCCAGTTTGTTGTCTTATAACTTTCGTGCAATTCTTAAAAAGGACATTTCATACAACAGGTGTACACACTAAATAACACACTTTAGGCGATGGTTTACTGTAAAAACTCTACAACTGTGAAAAGAACACAGACTGAAATTAACTGAATCAAAATCACATAAAAAGGATTTTGACTGATTTGTTTCTTGTGCAGAAATGGACGTAAAGCTAAAACGAGGATAACAAACCTGGACAAAAGTGTGTGTGTGTGTGAGACAAACCTGGACAAGTGTGTGAGACAAACCTGGACAAGTGTGTGCGTGTGTGTGAGACAAACCTGGTCAAGAGTGTGTGTGTGTGTGAGACAAACCTGGTCAAAAGTGTGTGTGTGTGTGTGACACAAACCTGGTCAAAAGTGTGTGTGTGAGACAAACCTGGTCAAAAGTGTGTGTGTGAGACAAACCTGGTCAAAAGTGTGTGTGTGAGACAAACCTGGTCAAAAGTGTGTGTGTGTGTGTGAGAGACAAACCTGGTCAAAAGTGTGTGTGTGTGTGAGACAAACCTGGTCAAAAGTGTGTGTGTGTGTGTGTGTGTTACAAACCTGGACCTGCGTGTGTGTGTGAGAGAGACAAACCTGGACGTGTGTGTGTGTGTGTGTGTGTGTTACAAACCTGGACCTGCGTGTGTGTGTGTGAGAGAGACAAACCTGGACGTGCGTGTGTGTGTGAGAGACAAACCTGGACAAGTGTGTGTATATATATACACTTTTTACAACTATGTGCGAAAACAATTCAGCATCATACTTTTTCATAGGAATATATGTGGCAGTCATTTTTCTTTTTTTAATTAATATTAGTCTTACATTATCCTGACATTAGTAAATTTAAGAAGATAGAGTACTTAAATATTAAATAAGAGAAAAATAGGTAGAAAATAGAACAATAGATATTAAGTACAGATAAATTAAATAAAAAAATAATAAAAAAATACAATAGTAAGTTGAAAGGAAGGGTTTGTAATTAACTTAAAAAAAATCTTTATCAGCTGTATAAATACTATTTTTATTCAATTTAATTCTTGTTCATAATTTTGATAGACTGAAACTAATTCTGCAATGTAATTTTCTGCAGAGGTTTGGCGTTATTTGGAGCCGTATTAGTGGTTAAAAAAAGACGTTTTAATGCGTTTAACTCACTGCCCCATGCTTATCCGTGTTAGCCGCAGCAGGCTGTTAGCGACTCCATGGAAAATCTACGTTAGTAGTTCACACACAAGAAAAAAAGTCTCTTAATGGCTCATTTGATGATTGAATTCGCTTAAAAAAAGACCCTGAGATGATTTTACACCGGAATGTCCCTTTAAAGCTGAAATAAAATCAGTATCGGCTCAATAAAATCAGTATCGGTCGATTCCTGATCCACACTATGCTTGAATCCTGCCTGTTGACGCCTCCTCTTTCCCTATTGGCTGTCTCTCAAGTAAAAGATAGATTGACAGCTTCCCTGAGCCAATCACAGCCCGCGGTGCCGCTGACAGCTTCCCTAAGCCAATCACAGCCCGCGGTGCCGCTGTGGTGGGCGGGGCTACGGGAGCCTAGTTTTTCTTGACTTTCCGTCCATTTCAGTCCGTCGTCACAACCAGCGCCTTTATAACCGGGACAACATGGCGACCGCAACGAGCCGTTACTACAGCGAAGACGGCAGGGCCACCAAACGACAGAAGACCGACGGCATGGCCACGGTGAGTCGGGTTTGCGGGGATGTTTTCCGTTAAAAGAACCGTTTAAATCACCTAACCGCCGTGTTTGACGGTTGAATTTGATTCATTCAGACGGAGCAAAAAAAAAAAATGTCGCAGGTCGGTAAATCTGCGGTTGTGTTGGAGGGTTTTGGCGCGTTATTCTTCCATTTTTATAATCATTTTAAAATTAAATTATGCTTTTGACACCTCACCGAAGGATGAATAAAGATATAAAGCCGTGTTTTATGAATGTAAGTGTGTCTGAGGGCGGGTTCTCCCCCCGGCTGGGCCTCGCTCTCAGCTCGGCTTTGTTCTAGTTACTGTTACCGGTTAGCATCGTGCTAACACAGAGCTAACGTTACCCATAAGGCTGTGCGGCACCAGTGCGTTTATCATGTAACTTCTTTTATAGTTAATTGGATTATTATCTTAGAAAAATACTAAATCCAGGGCTCTTAAAGGTGCTTTAAATGCTTGATTTTCAATGTTTTGTTTTCAAGGTTTTAAAAGTGCTTGAGTTTTGCATAAAGTGCTTTAAAATGCTTGGATTAATATCTGCATTTCTTTCAAAACAAACAATAAAGTACAATAAAATAAGCCAGACCCTGCAGTGAAATAAAACTTTTCAGTATTTATGTATTTGTAGACGTTTATATTGTTTTACCACAGCTGTAACGTGCTGGAAAAGCTTGAAAAGTGCTTGAATTAAGGATTAAGTGCTTTAAAATGCTTGTATTAGTGTCTGCATTTCTTTCACAACAAACAACAGAGCTAATAAAATAAGCCTTTCCAGTATTTATGTATTAGAAGTATATATTATTGTACCACAGTTGTAAGGTGCTGGACAAGTCTGAAAACTGGATCTTGAAAAGTACTTGAATTTTGGATAAAGTGCTTGAAAATTGTATCCGCATCTCTCAAAACAAAAAATAGAGTAACTAAAATAAGCCAGATCCTGCAGTGAAATAAAACCTTTCAGTATGTGTGTATTTGTAGACGTTTATATGGTTTTACCACAGCTGCACGGAGCTGGAAAACCCTGAAAAGTGCTTGAATTTAACATTTGTAAAGTTGTATGAACCCTGTATATCCATAAAATTATTTTTAGTACCAAACAACCCTCCTTTTTAAAGACTTTAAACCATATTTGACCACTGTGGAAAAGTTAAAACTAATAAACATGTAAAACTATTTGATTATTTTGGTTTACTTGCAGTGCAGTAAAAAAGTGCAAGAGTATGAAACTACTTAAGTAAATGACCCCAGATGTGTAGTTAAGCACCATGCATAGTTACATCCCATCACTGCACATATTTCTTTTATTTCATCTGTATATGACAGGGACTGTGCTCATTGAGCAACAACACATTTCATGTATTGTCCCTGGTCAGATGGTAAAAAGCCATCTTTAAAACAGAATATATATCTTAAAATGTACAAGTATCATGATAAAAATGCACAAAGCTGTTAATGTTAGCTGCTACTACCCGCACACAGCGCAGTGTACAACATTAATCCTGTCTAAATTATAATTTAATCTCAACAGCCTACCACAGTATATTTAACTGCTACTCCATAACTGTGCATATGATAAAGATGTGAAAGCAATGCAAGAAACGGCAGAGGACCGTCCAAGCCAGACGAGGAGAAACAAACATGTAGACTTTAAGATGAAAAGAGTACGTTTTCACACTAACATGTCATCGTTCTCTGTTTTCTTCAACACAGGGGTACGAAGACCCACACAAGACTCTCC
Source organism: Echiichthys vipera (assembly GCF_963691815.1). Lineage (NCBI taxonomy): Eukaryota > Metazoa > Chordata > Actinopteri > Perciformes > Trachinidae > Echiichthys > Echiichthys vipera. The sequence continues at coordinate 3,309,129 of NC_139830.1, read as the reverse complement.
CGTCTGTGGTGGTTCACGTCCGCGGGCTGGTGGACGGTGTCACGGAGGCTGACCTTGTGGAGGCCTTGCAAGAATTTGGAGCAATCAGGTAAACAAGGAGAGCGTTTTAGTATGGGAAAGAATGTGTCCTTTTCTACAGTATAGGTGCGTTTTCATTAGGGTCAAATACCTGAAATGAGGCGTGTCTATCTCGCCGAACACCCCTAATTTGCGTTTGAGTGGTCGTTTGTTTACCCTGTGTGGGAGCAGGGCCGTTTTTCTCCCCTGAGAGCCCGGTTGATGATTGTTTTACCACACGTCACACCATGCTGGGAGCTACAACCAGACACCACAGCAACACGGTGATGTCTCTTTTATCCAGTGGTGAAGAAGAACACTGCACAGAAAATGATCTGTGCACGAGCACCATTGCACTGACCTCCAGCCCTTTGCTGCATGCTCCCTCTCTGACACACACACACACTCTGTACTGCAGTGGGGTGACAGCCTGTCTATCAACAAACACTTTCACAGCCCCCATAATCTTTAAGGTGGGGTGTTTTCTTTCATGTTACTTGTACATAAGTTGACGTTGTGAATCACACAGGCCGCCTTAAATCAAACTGAAACTTTTTTTAAAGAACGGTGCTCCACCGCGTCACTGATTGGCTGATCACAGGCGATCTAAACCCATTCAGAGCGATACCCCACCTCAATTGTCTCGTTAATCCCTCTGGGGCCTTTGTTTGTAATGGAAACACGACGAGTGAACAGCCATTTGAGAGGGCGTGGCCTGAAACTTTCTGTGTGCCCACATTTTACCCTAATGGAAACACTTCTTATGTTCATGGCAGGAAGGCACTGATGGTGTCATTTTATTTATTTTCATACGTTTGGTTACTGTAACACCGTGATACCTCCCAAACCGAATGCTGGATTTAGTTTCGGTGGCAACTTGTAACCTTTTTGAAGTTTCAAGTAAAATGTTGATAAGAAATTAGTTGCAAATGTGACCAAAGCAGTTCACAGCATCTGTCTGTTTCGTCTAACCCCCTCTCCTTTTTTTAATCACTTTTGTGTTGTAGTTATGTTGTGGTGATGCCCAAGAAGCGTCAGGCACTGGTGGAGTACGAAGACATGAACGGATCCTCCACGGCTGTAACCTACGCTGCAGACAACCAGGTCTACATCGCCGGTCACCCAGCGTTCATCAACTACTCCACCAGTCAGAAGATCTCCAGGCCGGGAGACTCCGATGACTCTCGAAGTGTGAACAATGTTCTTCTGCTCACCATCATGAACCCCATCTACCCCATCACCACGGTAAATGCAACGTTTTGGGCTGTTGGTACACCTGCGGTTTGATTTGCTGAAATATCTAATTACATTAGTGTGACCGTTGGCCGCTTGGTATAAGAAGCAGAAACACACACACTTCATTAAACAAAGGCCTGCTTTTCTCTGGCTTATATTGTCCTCTATCATAGCGTTCCTATCCACCCTAGAGTCAAGGGGTTGTTCTGATATACTTTAACGTTGACCCGAGATCAGACTTGCACACGCTGCAGCGTTGTTGCGCCCAATTTGATTCAACATTTGCCTTTGCGATGAAATGTTAACAAAAGATGAAGATGAAATGTTACAAAAAACAGTGTGTTCAGCACACACAAACATATAAACTCTGTCACACTCACACGTACGCGCTCCCTGCACGTAGCATTTAACCTGGTGCCTTTTCACAGGACGTCCTCTACACCATCTGCAACAACTGTGGGCCCGTCCAGAGAATCGTCATCTTCAGGAAGAACGGCGTCCAGGCGATGGTTGAATATCCTTTTTACCAGTGGTTTGCTATCCAACATGGAGGCACGATTGCTGTAACAACCTTACAAATAAAAGAACAGACTGCTGGAATTTCTGCCAGTTCTAAACCCGAATGAACAGACTAGTCGTTGGTGTAGTTAATGATACTTGTCTGTTTTCAAACCAGCCTGTTCTAAAAAAAACATAGGTGTGTTTCAAAGATGTAAATGATAAATCCCTGCTATTCAAAGTTAATTTGATTGGCTGGTGGCTTCTGTCTGTTAATCATCAGGAGGCACGTGCATAATGGTTTTGTAGGTGCTAGGAACAACACACTCGTGTGCGTTATCCAACCCTTTGCTCCCCTTTGTTGTCCTTAACTCTGTCATCACATTCGACTCTGTGCAAAGCGCCCAGCGGGCCAAAGCATCGCTCAACGGAGCCGACATCTACTCTGGCTGCTGCACGCTGAAGATCGAGTACGCCAAGGTGCGTAGTTTCATAGTGCGGTGGGCGTAAAACAACACGGACGCCTGCACAAGATGCTGCATGTTGAAGCCTTAATCTGTAAATTCATGCTTGTGTTTAAAACGTGTTTCCTCAGCCCACTCGTCTGAACGTGTTCAAGAACGACCAAGACACCTGGGACTACACGAACCCCAACCTGGGAGGCCCAGGTAAAGCAACCCACAAACACACTCTCACGTGTTCTTCTTTAGCTTAGTGGTCTGATACTGTCGATCATATGTTGCACCTTTCATCTCTAATGCTGCTAAATATTTATCATTTAAATCATTTTTGGGGAAAACTGAGTACGTTCGGGGAAATCAGGGAAATGATCCTGTTCAAATCAGTGGGCATCAGTAATTTAAGATGGCATCAGAAATGGGAAACACCCACAACTCCAGCTTTTTATTTATTAATCTGTAACTAAATATATATATTGAGTAATTAATATCTTGTGTGGTGGAACAGCAGGAACACTTTTGCAAACAGAAAGACGACTTTACTTCCAACCAACATCATTTTTCAGTCACTTTCCCAGAACCAAACCTGGAAACAGTTCGCTCTTCTCCGTAGTTTCAGGTGCGCGTTCTTGTTCCCTGTGGCATGTGGTTGTTCTGGGTTACTTCACCTGATAAAGGAGGTAGTAGTCCTGGGTGGAGCCCTCAGCTGGTCTCCATTTACTGGGTACTTGATTAAACTGTAAACAAAAACAGCGTAGCCACCGCTGCAGTTTCAGCGCCTGAGCTGTTGTTGCAGAAATTAATTTCCTCCTCTAAAACTGTCGCTAAAACACCGTAACGCTCAAGTTAAGTACAGGAGGAAGCCAAAAAAAGGTGAATGAACATATACGGCTTATTTATCAAGGGTTGGACTTTGAACAGATTTGATATTCATTAATTTTTTGCAGAGGAATTAATCAATTATCGTTACGCTTATTATTAAAAACAAATTTAAGAACTAAACCTATTTTAAAGGGTTTGCATTAAGGATGCACTAAGTATGACTTTAGGGCAGATATTATTTAAAATAAAAATTAGGCCAAAACCACTTTAGATTTGTCCTCATTTTGATGCATTTCCGAGTATTAGAATATATTTACTTTACTCTTTTTGAATAGCACGGTTTAAATATTAACTCTCTGCAAAGGCCAAATGAGGTTGGATCAGGTTTTTCATCCTTTGAGTCACAGGACCGTACCGTAAGTTGTCTTTTTGCCAGCACTTGCTGTTCCTGCGTTCCTTACCACGCCCAAAACGGTTGGAACAATATTTTAAAAAAGCACCATAACAGTTCAGGCAACATTTTTTTTGTTTTTCTTGACACTGAAATCACATTTCCTTGCCGCCAAGACTGATCCTGGTCTTTTCCACTGTCGTCTACCTTCTACTTTAAAATCTCCCAGTTAGTTGGTGTTGTTTTGAGAACAACATACTAAACGCTAGCACTTTTAGTCACAGAGTCTTAACCTGACTCTTTCTGTCTTGCTCCACTCGTCTATCCGGGATCGCTCCATAGCAGAGGTGTTTCAGGAGGATGGGCATTGTTAAAAATCCTTGCATATGATTGGATGAAGCACTTGTCCGTCATCTTTGACATGCCGTGACGCTACTGCTAGCAGAGCCATTTTGTAGATCAAACCCGGTCGGGAGAAAGGCGAAAACATGGTTTCCACCACCAAAAGCCTTCAGAGCCGTTCTCTGGTTCCACGCGGACATCTGCTTCTCCCATGAGAGCCGCCATTGTTTTCTGAAACAGTTGCTTTTCCACTACGTCACATGTATAAAACCCCACCCCATGGTCCTGATTGGGTCAACCATGTTCAGTGGGCCCTAACCCCTTTCCTATGGAGCGATAGCAAGTGGATGAGTGGAGCTAGTCGGAACTAAATTCATCTGGCGAGAGTCAGGTTAACAGAGCCTGATAGTCTGCAGCCAAAAATTAGTTTTATAGAACGGGTTCTGACAAAAGAGCTTGATTTAAAAAAAAAAAAAAAAATGTAGTCGACTAATCATTTAGTTGGTTCTAAATCGAGCTGTAAAACAAAATCTTGCAAAAGCACAACTCTACGATTTCTTTGGTTGAATGACTTCAAACCAAAAATTAGTCGACTAAGAGGGGCGGCCCCACAAAAGACCTCGTCTGGCCTTATTTTGAAGTGAGAACAGAGGCAACGACCAGCATCAGTCCGTCGGCTCTCTGCAACATCATGTAACTCTTATCTCCTCCCGATAAACCGGTGATCTCAACAAGTCCACAAAAAACACGCACAGGAGGGAGAGGCAGATACACGCTGACAACATCGCCACTCCGCAATATCCATCTCAAGTATCCACTTCTCCAGTGAGGACACTTTCATACAGAGGGCCAAATGTCCCCGCCCGAGACACAAAGGGGGGAAGCCTACAAGACAACATTCAACACGCCGATGTAGGACTGATTTACCGCTCACTCCTCATCTGCGCATTCCAGCACAAGAGCCACGGAGACAACGCACACTTCTAGAGGGTGGGGGGAGTTTTTTGGTACTGAGCTTCACTCGGGCCTTCCCCCCCACGCTTCTTCCTTTTCTCACCCATTTTGAGACACATTGAAGCAGGCCAAAGCTTGCATCTACAACCCAACCACCACCGTCTACACCAAACGGAGACTGATACCAGAGAAGACACAGCATCCACCCAAAAACAGAAGGTAGCGTCACAGTACAACAGCTGATGCATACTGATACTCACCAGTCGACCAAGGTCACATATGTAAAAAAGCTTCAGCCCCCCCTCCCTCCCTCTCGCTGTACTGTTTTTGGGTTGCTCGACACGAACAAAGCAAAACATCGAACACTCTCCGACACTCGCTTGACGCCGTAGCGACTGATCCAATAGATGAACTCCTCACACCCCCGACATCCAGCCGTAGCCAGCCACACCGGAGTCGACACGAGACGACTGATGAAGACACTGCTGACAACACCATCAAGCACACTCAGGCCCATCTTTGGTTTCATGTGTTTCCTCCCACATGGAGTTCTCTCTTGCTCTTTCTCCTCCATCTCTTCCTCTTTCCCTCCCTCTGATTTTCTTACATTCCTATCCCTTTTTTTTGAGTGCATTTTTTTTTTCTTGGTTATTTTTTAAAAGTCTAGAACCTGTGTAACGCCTTCCATGTGATGCAGGTTTGGCAATTTGCGGCTAAGAGGAGCCAGCTTCCCCAACTGTGAAATGTGCTCTATGGCAGCCTCAAGGCCTACCCCGTGGGGCGCTAAGCGGACTATACCAAAAAAAGGATGGGGGAAAACGCCAGCCAACAGCCAAACACCAATGGGGGCGTTTCAGCTTGATAAAACCAGGAATCGCTCCTGAGGCGGAGAGTTGTTTCCCCCCCCCTCAAAAGATGAAATGGATAAGAGTGTGGGATGAAATGAGTTGAGTGGCGAGTGGTGGAACTACTGCAGCGAATATATCTTCCTCCCCACTGTTTGTAAGCATGCAGTAAGTAAATCGAGACCCTCCTCGGGGAACATAACTGCACAGCACAACATGACCCCAACGCCCAGCACCCAACATCGCCACACAAGACTGACCCCTCATACAGGCTAAATCTTTCTCTTTCTGGACAAGGGGTGTCGGTTGGGGGTTCTGTCAGAGCCTGCGTTTTTCTAATGTCAATCAAACCTGCTGTGTGTGTCTTAACTTTGTCTCGTGCCAAGAGTCGCATCTTGTACCTGGACTTTCTCTGGCAGTTAAAATCGTTTTTTTAATCTGGTAAACAGGGTGTGACCAAGCCCCAACCACAGTGACTTCCTGGTTGGTCCAATACCGAAGCGCCAAAAACTGCAGTTCTGAGTTTCCAGTAGGGGCAGTTTGTATAATAGAGCGGTTTCTCATTGACCCCCATGTTAAACAGGTCGTTTTCACAGCATCATTAAACGCCCTTCAGCCAAACTGCCACTTTTTTAACCCAAGCAAAGTTTGGACAGAAGTCACAAAAGCGAAGCAATGTAGCGTGTACTGCTGTGGATGGCACCTTAGTCAGCGGTAACCGTAGATCAGCAGCTCTGTCGTTCTGTGAGGTAAAGGGACGACCGTTTTGTCAAAGGAGTCTGGTGGCAGTATAACGGCTTCTCTGAGGGTGAGGTAGAGCAGTGGAAATATTGTAACTATAGCGTAACTTAACAGTGAAGTAGCTAAAATCGTCTTTGCTGCAGCCGTCGTCCACAGCCGTACATGTAGATCTATTTAAAGCACCCAGACTTCATTGACGAATGTATTTTTACCTCAGAATACGCGGTTTGCTGTTCTTACTGCTGCCTCGATCGGTTAGCTTGCGTTATATAGAAATAGACCTAAATAGACACACAGGGGTCATTGAAAGCGTTTGAATTTGTGCAAGAATAGAAAATGAAAAAGAATCTCAGGTGTTTTAAAAGTTATTAACCGCAAACTGCCATTTTGTTCTTTTGAATTTGAGGACGTTGGGCCTGGAAAGTCCTTGAATGAGATGTTTTGACAGCTTTGTCATGAGTGGTTTTACTCTCCCCACATTTGAAACTGGGGTCGTTTAAAAAGAAATGTACTTATTTTATCAGCTTTGCTTCATTCTGATTGTGTGTATTTTGCTGTGTATCTGTGCAGATGGTGATGCAGATGGCAACGGGAGCAATTCAGGTGTGTGTGTGAGCGTGCAAAGTTATTTCTCTAAATTTGAGACTTTTCCAGAGCCACTTGTTTGATGTTCGTCCCCTTTCCACCTTCATGTTTCCCTCTGATCCATTTTCAGTGCTCAAAGTTTACCGTTGAGGATTAGGGCGGTTTTTAGGGTCATTTACATCCCGAAACCTTCCCTCCCGTTCCACTCAACTAAATTTAATACAGACAAAAGTCAATTGCAGAAATTGAGTTACACATGTCTGCACTTGTACGGATGCATGCAATGGATCAATCTTGCCTGTAAAGATCCGTACAAGTCCTGATTTGAGTTCAGTCAAGGATAAAGTTAATTATTTATTTTCTAGTGTGCAATCTGAGACAGTTTGGCGTCTAAATGTAGTGACAGTTTATCTGAAGCTGATTTTTATCTAGGGTTGTACCGTATAGTTGAAAGGTTTAATCGTAATGTTGACAGCATTCGGTTGTTGCATGTCTGATCATTCTGTTTTAACCTGGTATTTCTGCCCTGTTGCAGAGAAAGATTATACACTAATATTACTATTATATGTAGAATTATATTCTAGTGGTATCAATGTAGCATTCAGATATAAAGTCAAAAATAGATGATTATCCGGTAATAGCTTTTAAAAAGGTCAAATTCAAAGTATGACAACAGACTTACGCAGCTTCATTTAAAAGCCTTTTAGAAGCTTCAAATGTAGAAAACAAAAAAAGTTTGGTACAGTTGTTTATGTATCTCACCTTTTCTCCTCTAACTTTGTCCTCACAGATGACGTAAACGCCAACCCCAACAAGCGCCAGAGACAGCCGGCTCTGCTGGGCGACCACCCTCCAGAGTACGGTAAGACTCGACTCTCCTTTCTTTAGTTCCTGAAATGCGTTCTGCGTAGACGCTCTGGATATTAAATGTCTCTGTTGAGTTGACCACCTTCTGTAGTTAATCTTCTGTTCACTCTGTTGCCTCGTTCCTTAGGTGGTGGTTACCACGGCTACGACGAGAGCTACGGATCACCGCCCTACGAGGGCCGCCGCATGGGTCCACCGATGAGAGGGCGCGGAGGCAGAAGCTACGGGCCGGGCTACGGACCTCCTCCCCCTCCTCCTGGCGAGTACGGCGGCCACGCCGAGTCTCCCGTCGTCATGTTGTACGGACTAGAGCCTGTCAAGATGAACGCAGACCGTGTCTTCAATATCTTTTGTCTCTATGGCAACGTAGAGCGGGTCAGTATCCGACTGTAGTTCTGTCTGGTGTCCACAGTAAGATCTGCAGGCGGCCGTGTTTTTAGTAGTGCATGAATCAGGCGACATACACGCACATAATCACTTGATACCAGTGCAGGAAATTAGATTTTAATTATTAAAACTGTGATTGATTACCACACTTTTTGGAAAACTCTGGGAAAATACTGTCCAGCATCAACACAAGCACTTTACATACACAGGAAGGATAGAAAAGAGCAGTTAACTGGTGTTTTATTATGCCAACTTTGATGTTTATGCAAACACAAAGTGCTGTTTCAATATGAAACTTGGTGTGTCTCAGTACTTTTTGAACATTTCCATCACACATTTTAACAGTGTGATAATAAGAAACACATCAGGTTAATCCTACTTTAAACCCTCCTTTTTAACTTCTATTTCAGTCTCTAATGCAGACAAACAGTGCTGCATGTAAACGCAATGATAAAGCAACAATAGTGCTTTTTATCTACTAATGTCGTTACTCACAACTTGATGTGTAAACACACACACACACACCTTTTCCTCAGGCCATGATCTGAAACAAAGCAGTTTGTCTCCAGGTGAGTCTTTGTCTCTTGTTGACCCCGACTTCTGTCCACAGGTGAAGTTCATGAAGAGTAAGCCCGGCGCAGCCATGGTGGAAATGGGAGACTGCTACGCCGTGGACCGCGCCATCACTCACCTCAACAACAACTTCCTGTTCGGACAGAGACTGAACGTGTGGTGAGTTCAGCCCCGACAGTTCTCACATGAAACCTGCTGAAGCCTCCGGCTGCTAGGACAAAGTCCTGCTGGTCTCGAGATGTAGCTGTGAAACAAAGAACACCTGCATGTTAATATCAGACCACAACTCTGATTTTACTGCCTGATATCTGACAGATCCCGCTCAGCACGACACTTTAAACACTAACTCATTGAACAGGGATAAAAGATAATACAGGGATTGTAGAATTGGTTGATAATATAATACTGTGTGTGTGTATATATAATGTTAAATATGCTTTATTTGTTTAGGAAAGCAGCCATTTGGGTACTTTTTCAGTCATATTGGTGCATAATCCACATAAAGGTCAAAATCTTTGAGCTCTAATTAAATAATGTGGCGCTGCCTTTTAGACTTTCCAAACGTTTATCCACCGTTGGTCAAGAGGCAGCAGAGGTGTCAGTCGATTCTGTTGAGTTTGATTTTAAACGTCTGGGAACGATTAATCCACAACGCGGTCAGAAGTGTCGATGCTCCAGCTTCTCCTGGCGTCTCTCATTTGTAAATTCCTCCCCTCTCTGTGCAGCGTGTCCAAGCAGCAGGCCATCGTTCCCGGTCAGTGCTACGAGCTGGAGGACGGCTCCAGCAGCTTCAAGGACTTCCACGGCTCCAGGAACAACCGGTTCACCTCGCCAGAGCAGGCGGCCAAGAACCGCATCCAGCACCCGAGCAACGTGTTGCACTTCTTCAACGCCCAGCCAGACGTCACGCCAGAGATCTTCTCTCAGGTCTGTAGGAGGAGGAAGTGTGTGTGTGTTTGGATGCAATGAAAGCTTTGCCTGTCAGAATAAAAGCATTTAGTGCGTGCAGTCCTTCATAATAAATGTTGTGCTCTTTACAGATTTGTGATGAGATCGGTGTCAAGAGCCCCGTCAACGTCAAAATGTTCACAGGAAAGAGTAAGCTGCTTTGATTCTGCTCCGTTGGGATGTATTTCACTGACTGTGCGGGCAGTGGAAAGTGTATTTCCTGCCCTGATTAGACAGATTTCTGTATCTGGAGTGTGTGATGTTTAGTTCTGCCTCTGTAACCACCAGGTGGCGCCGCTCCCAGTGACCGCAGCGCCTCAGGTCTGCTGGAGTGGGAGTCCATCAATGATGCCATGGAGGCTCTGTCCATGATGAACCACTACCAGATGAAAAACGCAGGTACGAAACGTACGTACTGTAAGGTCTCGCACAACACACACTACACAATTAATGGGTTAAATTAAGAATCAGAGGAAGACGTTCTCATGTTTGTTCTCTCTCTCTCTCTCTCTCCAGCTGGTCCGTATCCGTACACCCTCAAACTGTGCTTCTCCACCGTTCAGCACGCCAACTGAGCGAGGGGACGGTCGCTCCACCATGAAATTGATTCCTAAAAGTGCAAACTCGTGTTCTGTGCAGATCTAAAAGTTTTGATATTTATGCCCCAGATGTGGTTTATAGAGTATCAGTACGTGTGTCTCTAATATTGAGTTGTCCTTTTTACTTTTTGTATTATTATGCTTCAACAGTGACCCGACGAGTGTGTTTTGAGAGGATCGGTTTGATGCTCAGGAGGTTCAGTGGCAGTGGACAACGTGGTTTTGTAAAAGAGTTGTCTTTTATTATTATAATGGCTCACTTTTTGTTTCTTTTGTTTTTTTAATTGCTAACTATTCAGTTTGGCGTCTGCGGGTCTGATGATGCAGATGGAGAATTGTTTTGTTCTAAGAAAATAAAAAATCAATATAAGTTAAGTTTTCACTGTTTCGTGTTTGTTCTGTGGATGTTTCTGAAACACACGGCTGTTTGGTTGATCTGGATGAGATCATGAGCAGAGCTGTGGTTTTAAATGGTACATTATAAAGACTTAAACTTTAAACAGTATGTGGTGTGTTCACTCTGGGGAAGTGATCACATGACGTGCCCTTTAAACCAGACGGTAGCTGTTGATGAAAACTGATCTTTCACAGCTTGAAAATATTCAATTGTGGCTCCAGAAACATTTTGTTTTCTTGGTTGGCAGCGACTCTTGACGTCTGACATGGTTTCATGACACTGGTGCACAACTTTTTTTGACTTTCTACACTCAGCGGCCACTTTATTAGGCACAGCTGGTGCTTAAAGTGTCAGTGTGGTCGTCTGCTGATGTTCCCTCTCTGTAGAAAGTCGGTGTGTTCACAGATGCTCTCCTGCATTCCTCTGTTGGAACCAGTGGATATTTGAGGTACTGTTGCCTTTCTATCAGCTCCGAGGAGAGGGGAGGGGGAGAGGGGGGAGGACAAGAGGGAGAAGGAAGATGAGGGAGAGGACAAGAGAAAGGAGAAAAGATTAGGACAAGAGGAGGTAGGAGGGGGAGAAGAAAGATGAGGGAGAGGACAAGAGAAAGAGGGGGAGGAGGACGAGAAGAAAAGGACAAGAGGAGGTAGGGGAGGAAGATGAGGGGGAGAAGAGAGGACAAGAGAAAGAGGGGGAGGAGGACAAGAGGAAGAAGAGAAGGACGAGGAGGTAGAGGGGAGAGGGAGGACAAGAGGAGGTAGGGGAGATGAGGAAGAAGATGAGGGGGAAAGGGAGGAGGACAAGAGGAAGAAGATGAGGGGGAAAGGGAGGAGGACAAGTGGAAGAAGATGAGGGGGTCTCCCCAGTCAGGTCCTCTGACCTTTGGCGTCAACATTTGCGCCCACAGAACGGCCGCTCACTGGATCTTTCCTCTTTTTAACCGTAACAGTAACCATGTGGGTCCCCGGACTTGCTAGGTTGAGAACTTATCACATCACTGTTTTAGCCATAGCAGACTTTCCTCATAGTAACACGCCACTAAAAAATATATTAATTCGACCTTCAGAAGATTAAAAGATCATAAAAATATGCAAATTAAAGTGAAAAGGTGTCAGATAACGACAGCTGTCATGTTTTCATATTCATTAGATTATTAATTCAAACTCTTCAATTAAATGTCTGAGGAGCGGTTTTTAATAATCATGCTTCAAAAATAAACATTGATACAAACTAAACAATATCAGACCCACTGATGAACCGTGCTACAGAGGCTTTCAACTGTAAGTTATTTAATAAATCCTACCGTGCTGTCAGATGTTAATTGTAGTGACATTTAACAAGTTATCAGGGGAGAGCGCGATCGCAGTCCCCCACTACCATAAATTATGCAATCGAGATTCCCACATTTGAGGAATTTCGCAAAATATAAACAGTATAAAAAGTTATTAAGTATACAAATGATATGATATAGAAATACTTTATTGATCCCAGCAGCATTACACACAGGCACATCAAAGCAGTGATATGAAAATACAATATAAAAATATACATATGTATAAATAAGCAAGTAAGTGCAAATGTAAACAAATATAAAAGGGGCAGTGGACAGATTATGCCAGAGTTTAACTGTTATTCTATAGTGTCAGTAACAGCAAATGACAAATTGTACATTGTAGAAGCGCTGAAACACACATTACTAAATATAAACAGTATAAAAGGTTATTAACAACCAAACAAATTATATAGAATAGAAATACTTTACTAATCCAAAGCCACACTACAGTGTAACAGCAGCATTACACACTGACACATCAAAGCAGTGATAGAAAAGATACCTAAAAAATAAAATATATAATGAAGGGGACTAATAGTGCAAATGTAAACATAATAATCTAAGTTGCAGATCTAAATGTCATTTTAAATCTAAATGTCATTTTTAGCCCAACCAATCAGCTACGTGGACATCCGTTGTGAAGGTTAATCCATTTCTGATAGTTAATGGCAATTATTATTATTTATCTTTTTAATTATAAATGTAAACCTTTTCAATGATATCCCATTGCTAGGCAACAGCCTTGGTCCTTGTTGACTTCCTGTCAGCTGATGTCAGTGTACAGTGTTTATAGAAAGTCATGATACCCTTTTGTTTTTCATGCAAAAAAAAACTGAAATTACTGTTTTTAGCCTCTCAAATAAGTTTATCAAATTAAAGTGAATATCTTGAACAGACACTGTTAAAAACGCTATAAAACAAATAAAAATGACAGATTTAGGCTCCACCAAGAAAAACTACAATTGTCCTATTTAACTCATTGCAGATTATACAGTGACATGCATATGGCAGGGATACTAGAATTTTTCCATTTCATAATTTAATAACAATGTCGGGAAAAACTTATAGTAGTAGTACAGTATGATGAATTAAGTTGAAACAAACATGTAGTTGACAATAATAATGCAGATAGTGTGATGAAAAATGAAATGCATAGATAAGTGGACTAACAGTGCAAAGGTAAACATAATAATCTAAAGTGCAGAAGACAGATGTGAAAACACAAGATACTTCCAATCCTGATCTCCGTACAAGGATGACCGCTAATATAGTCAATGACTACATAAGTGTAAGTCAATGAATGGTTTGTTGATGTTGATCCCCCGCAACCCCAACCCCAACATAAGCGGTTGAAGATGAATGATGTTGGAAAGTGTACCTGGATGACATGTTGTATGTTAGGACTGACTCAATAAGTGAATAACTGTTAAAACGTCTTTGCTCACAGGGTTTCGAACCAGGAACCTTCTTGCTTTGAGGCAACAGTGTAACCACTTAATAGGCAGGATGAATGGACGTAGAGAGGTGTGGACAGTGCGAGGTTTGAGTGTAAGTCAATGACAGGTTAATTGATGTTGAACATGTAGAGGGGGTGCACCGTTCCTGGAGGTACTGCAATACCAGGTCGATGCGTGGAGTGGACGGAGCAAGCCCCTATTCCATCTCCCTGTTCCAAAAATCAATTTAATATATGGTCCCCGGGTAGGGGACGTATCAGATATTAAACTGATAAGAACAGATACTACACTTGATCTTAGCCAAAAGGCCGAGAAGCGATACCGGGGATGGCTCTGAGGTGAGGACCACATTCCCCTCACAGTCAGTCTCACTTACGGTTCAAATCCAAACCACAGATTTACGGATCACCATATTAAACGGGAACAATGTACCGTTGTGATAATGTGCCATTTGTGCTGTTTTGTTGCGATATTCACGGTAAATTTGTATTTGCAAATGCGCGTGCCTGTGTGTTTTCCTGGACACGTGGTGCTTTTAGTCCAATAGGAAGTAGAGAAGCAGAAACAGCGAGAAAAACCTATATTTTTATAACAAGACACGTTAAATTATATATTATTGTTACACAAGTGTATTTATATTGTTTTAATTCAACGTAACGGCGTGAAATGAATGTGTGCAGTGGTAGAAAATAGTGTTTTTAAGCTTAAAAACCTCATTTTACAACATGAACTCTTCCAGCAGTCTCTAGTGGAGAGGAGAGCCAACTGCACACTTTACCGTATAAAAGGGGTAAAAACAACCATTCACGGGGCTCAGTGGGTCTAAAGTTGTTTCAAATGCAAGCACATCTTTCTCAAACGAGTTATTGCAAATTTACGTGTATTTTAAATTGAAATTAACGGCAAAATGTGATGAAAAAACGTTATAATTTACCTTTTTAGTCGCCATGTTCCGCTACTCATCCAGAACGGTGGAAATAAACACTATTTGAAGCTGCTGTCATGATGTTAATGGATGTAAAAACATGTCAAATATTTATAAAAGTCTAAATAAAACGTCACAGTCACGACAGGAGTTCTTAAGTTACTAAAAAGCAGCGTTAACGTCGAGTAAACTTCGTAATTTGTCCGTTTACCAACTGCGACATGATTAACAAACGGTTACAAAATGGCGACCAACGTTCGCTGTGCACTCGCACCACTGCACCCAACTAACGTTAAACCAACTCAGATATGATGCGATAAACTTGATATTCTTGCGCCACAGTTGTTACAAAACGCGTCAATTTAAAAGTGCCGGCATTTTCTGTTATATAAGCTGAATAATTTCGTAATAAACACAAACCAGAGTCGCGACGTAAGCGCTAATTTAGCTAACTCTAACCTACCGTGAAAGAGCTAACAACAGTTATTAATGAGTAATTAATCATTAATAACTTTCTGAACAGTTAACGCAACATTCACGCATCGTTTTCTATAATAAATGTCGGTTATTAGTGGAAATTAACTCACTTAAAGTGTCTTTGAAGAAGGCGAAGTATCCCTGAAACAAACAGCAGCGGCACCGGGAGCTTGACCCGTGACTTGACCGTGCGCAAATTTATAGAGGCTGCTGGTCTTGAGCTTGGGTCCGTGTGCAAAACTAAATAAGATTTTAGGCTCTGACCGTTGGGCCCTAAGCTTGGGCCGTGTGCAAAAGTATAAATATATATACATATAAATATTTAAATATATAAAGACTGAAGACTTTTCTGCTGCATTTCCGTGAACAATACAGTTTATTAACTGATTATAAAGCACTGTACCTTATATCCCTTTGATATTTCTGTTTTTATTTTATTTTATTGTTATTTTTTGCTTGTTTTTAATTTTGTTATTTTATCCGAGTGTAATTTTAAATCTAAATGTCATTTTTAGCTCAACCATTCAGCTACGTGGACATCTGTTGTGAAGGTAGCTACATTTCTGATAGTTAAGGGCTATTACTATTACTATTATTATTATTTTAATTATAAAACGATATACCCTTTCAACGATATCCCATTGCTAGGCAACAGCCTTGGTCCTTGTTAACTTCCTGTCAGCTGATGTCATTCACATACAGTGCTTATAGAAAGTCACGATACCCTTTTGTTTTTCATGCAAAAAAAAGCGGAAATTACTGTTTTTAGCCCCTAAAATATATTTTATATCAAATTAAAGTGAATATCTCAAACAGACACTGTTAAAAACGCTATAAAAAAAAACATAAAAATGACAGATTTAGGCTCTACCAAGAAAAAATACAATTGTCCTATTTAACTCATTGCACATTATACAGTGACATGCAAATGACAGAGATACTAGAATTTTTCCATTTCATCATTTAATAACATTAGTAGTACAGTATGATGAATTAAGTTGAAACAAACATGTAGTTGACAATAACAATGCAGACAGTGTGATTAAAAAATGAAATGCATAGATAAGTGGACTAACATAATAATCTAAGGTGCAGTAGACAGATGAGAAAACACAAGATACTTCCAGTCGGCTACATATGTACAAGTCAATGACAGATTTGTTGATGTTGAACATGCAGAGGGGGTGCACCGTTCCTGGAGGTACTGCAATACCAGGTCGATGCGTGGAGTGGACGGAGCAAGCCCCTATTCCATCTCCCTGTTCCAAAAATCAATTTAATATATGGTCCCCGGGTAGGGAACGTATCAGATATTAAACTGATAAGAACAGATACTACACTTGATCTTAGCCAAAAGGCCGAGAAGCGATACTGGGGATGGCTCTGAGGAGAAGTCCCTATTCTCCGCACCGTCATCTTCACTCACGGTTACTTTTTTAACCACATTTGTTCTTTTTAACACAAAACAACAAAACTGAGGCTTCATCAGTTCATGGACGCATCTGACTGGTTAGATGCGTCCAGTTGCTCTTGACTGAAATTGATTTGGGGATAAATTGGTCAGAGTAGGATTAAACTAATGACGTAACAGATGTATTTCAGATGCTGCGTTGCATTCTGGGAAGAAGACATAATCATTTTCATTGAATTTTCTTTGTACATGTTATCAGGGGAGAGCGCGAACGCAGTCCCCCACTACCATAAATTATGCAATCGAGATTCCCACATTTGGGGAATTCGCAGAGGTCAGCTCAACCGGAGTGCAATGGTTAAGCCTCGCCCTGGGTGAACCACCTTCTTGATCATGGTATCTCCCTTGCCAGGTAAGTATGAGTTGTACAGATCAGAGACAGAGGAGTCATTCACACACACACCATGCTGACTGATGGCTCTCACTATATTAAAATTACCAAAACACAACACTATATACACAGGGACGATTATCTACAGGGATTAAATATAGAAGAGACACTCTTGTACTGAGGATGACAAAGATTATTCACATTTTACTTGACAGATAACTGTTCCTCTTCCCATCATGCAATGCTGCATTTCCATGTTAAAAGTCGACCTACAGTCTCACTGTTTATCTATTTGACTCCAACAAATGAGTTAACAGCCAAACAAAGTTCAAATAAGACAAAGCTGGATCATAATGGATCCAAAAAGAGTTTGAGCCGCTTTGGAAATTCAGAATAAAGAATAAAAATACACTTTCTTCCCGCGTGAATGACCACTTCCGGTCTCTTTTTACTGGTGGAGGGAAACAGACATACTGCCACCTATTGGGCTAGAGTGTGAACAACACTTTATTTAACATGTTGAAATGTTTCTTTGGACGAAACTAAACAGCAGGAAAAAATAATTCAGATTAAAGAAAATGAACACGTGCATTTTCCTCTCTGTTCACTTAAAGCTGAGTCTTTAATCTCCATCTCATCAATTTCACACTTAACCATCTGCTTGTTGTGCACGTCATGCACGCACGTGAACAACATAATGGCATTTCTGTGGTTCTTAATTTATATTGTAGTCATACTGTTTATCATAGCATAGAAATATAATCTGAGTAAATGCTTCCATTGATGTGATTCATTGCCAAGATGAAGCTGCCACATGGAGATCCAGATTAACTACACAGCAGTCAAAGTGACCTACACTGTAATACAGTTACTGCTCTAAACTCATGTTAATGCAGTACTAAAAGAAAAAAGCATAAAGCAGACTGGGAAACAACACCAGCAGAAACTAAGCAGATCATTCTCACTTTAGGGGAGAGGGTGAATTAACTGACAGTTTAAAACTAAAAACACTTAAAAAACAAACAAACTAAATAAATAAAAATGTCAGTTTTAGGATCTACCAAGAAAAAAAATATGTAGGCTACAATTTTCCCATTTTTCTCACTGCACAAATAAACAACAACAAAAAACAACCAGGGCTAAAGGGTGGTGTAGTGGTTAGCACTGTCGCCTCAGAGTGAGAAGGTTCCAAGTTCGAATCCTTGGGGCCCTTCTGTGTGGAGTTTGCATGTTCTCTGCGTGGGTTTTCTACAGGTTCTCCGGTTTCCACCCACAGTCCAAAGATGTGCACATGTTAGGTTAATTGATGACTCTAAATCACCAGGTGTGAAAGGTTGTCTGTCTCTATGTGCCCTGCGGTAGACTGGCGTCCTGATGCCCGATGTCAGCTGGGGTTGGCTCCAGCACCCCCCTGACCCTGGGCTAAGCGGTTGAAGATGAATGAAAAAACATCAAAATATAGGAAGTTTGAAACAAATGTTTTTTAATAAAGTGTTTCGTGTGGCCATGAAAGATCTCCTCCATGTGCCTTAACCTGTTTTCCCTTTTCTCAGCAGGCTGGCGATCAGGCCGACACACCTGCAGCCGATCAGCTCCCTGATGCCAACCTGCTATATAAAGCCAGGTTGGCACCAGGTTGGTATAAAGACCGTACCCTCGGAAGACACAGACCCACCAGCACCTTTGGGCCCACATCATGATTTGTTAAATTCTTCATTTTTTGCCGGGGCAGTAGCTCAGTCCATAGGTGACTCGGCTGCAAACCGTAGGGTCACCGGTTCAAGTCCCTGTGTGGACCATGCATGGAGCGTCGACTAGTGGCTGGAGAGGGGCCAGTTCATCTCCTGGACACTGCCGAGGTGCTGTTGAGCAAGGCACCGAACCCCCAACTGCTTGGGGCACCGTTCACTGGCAGCCCCCTCACTCTGACATCTCTCCACTAGTTGCATGTATATAAGTCCTGTCTGTGCATGTGTGTGTGTGTTTCGGGCCTGTGTGTGTGTAACATGATTAATAAGAGTGAAAAAATTCAATTTCCCCGGTGCGGGATAAATAAAGTAATTATTCTTCTTTTAGTAGTTGTTTTCTTCGTTTGGTTTTTAGTTTATAATCTGGTTTTGTGAGGTAGGGAGGGGGGCCAGCTCCGACGTCCCTATAAGGGACCCGGCATCTCCAGGTCCCATTTTGGGTTTTCTGATTTCTTTTTTTGTAAGATCTTTATTTGTATTTTGCGAGTTGTCCTTCAGGAATGTTTGTTTCCTGTTGGGAGAAGTTGTTTAATAAAAAACGTTCAAAGTTCTGTCTTCTTTCGTGTCCTTCTTTTATGTTTCGCTCTCCAGTTTGAGCCACGAGTCAATTTATTTAAATGTTTGGAGGCCGTAACATAAAGTCAGAGTAGAGTTTGTCTAAAAAAGTTTAATAAATGTAGTTTAGTATGCCGACAAAAGAGTCAGAATAGGATGTAGATTTTTGTTTTTGTGTTTTAAAAGAAGTCAGAGTCGAAAAACATGAACAAAATCATCGTAGACTGTCGAAAAAAGGCAAAAAAGTAGAATAGTAGAATAGTAGTATTATATATAATAATAGTATACCGACAAAATTAGTAAAAAATAAATAAATGATGGTATGTTAAGAAAAAATTCAAAATAAAGTATGTCGATAGAAATGAAAAAGTAGTATAGTTTGATGAAATAAGTAAAAAAAAAAGTTAAAGTATAGTAGTAAAACCTGTAGTTTAGTATGCAGACAAAAGAAGTTTTAAATAAATTATGGTTTAGTATGTTGACAAAAAAGTCAGTTTTTAAAGTCACAGTTTGTCAAAAAAAGGTTAAAAAAAAAAGTAGTTTAAATACGGCCGACAAAAGTTTTTATAAAGTTAAAGTATAGAATAAAAAAGTGACATTAAAGCACGTCAAAAATGTTCTGTTTTGAATAAAGTAGAGTTTGTGTAAAAAAGGCAAAACAAATGCTGTGGTAATGTGTCGAAGAAGTAATAAAACCCTAACCCCAACCCTAACCCTAACCCTAACCCTAACCCTAACCCCAACCCTAACCCTAACCCTAACCCTAACCCTAACCCTAACCCCAACCCTAACCCTAACCCTAACCCTAACCCCAACCCTAACCCTAACCCTAACCCTAACCCCAACCCTAACCCTAACCCTAACCCTAACCCTAACCCCAACCCTAACCCTAACCCTAACCCTAACCCCAACCCTAACCCTAACCCTAACCCTAACCCTAACCCTAGCCCCAACCCTAACCCCAACCCTAACCCTAACCCTAACCCCAACCCTAACCCTAACCCTAACCCCAACCCTAACCCTAACCCTAACCCTAACCCTAGCCCCAACCCTAACCCCAACCCTAACCCTAACCCCAACCCTAACCCTAACCCTAACCCCAACCCTAACCCTAACCCTAACCCTAACCCTAACCCCAACCCTAACCCTAACCCCAACCCCAACCCCAAC